>NW_026896376.1:0-15000 GCF_033153095.1 Gastrolobium bilobum | reverse complement strand
TATTAAATCAAATCATACCTTATCTTCAAACATGTTCTCTATTGTTTCATTTAGGTCACCCTCCCAGCGAAATTCTTCATTATTTTCTTCTATTTGTACTTCTTGAAGATTTGGAGTGCTCGTGTCCCCCAAGGAAAACATCTCCATTCGAGGACATTCTTTGACAACTACTTCTTCCAACAATGGAAACCTAATGAAGCACTTACTAGAGCAAAACATGTGGAGCCTTGGTAAACAAATAAGTTCTAGAGTTTGCAAATTGAAAAATGCAATCTCATTGTTTGTCTCATCTTCTCTTCCACTCACTACATCCTCTAATAAATCGCACCCTTTTATCTTCATTGTTGTGAGCTTGGCCAGACTCTTTGCTGTTGAGCATGTTATCAAATTTACCAAACCAATGCAGTTTTTTACCTCTAAATCAGTCAAGTTGTTAAAGGTAACAGTGGATGGCACCAGATTTATGAGACTGGAACATTGGAAAACATATATACTTTCAAGACTATGAAGAACCGGGTCTATTTGGAATCCTTCCTTGCATATATGTTGAAGTTTATGGAGTTCCCATAATGTCAACATTGTGGGCTGTGTGCTAATTTTGATTTGCCTTTCCTCACCAATATGTTGTTCGTCTTGGAATATCTCTGTGAAGGAACTCCATTGAATCCTTAGGTCTTTCAAATTGGGTACATTTTCTAGAAACCAATATGGAAAAGGAGCTTCTTCATCAGTGAATTCAAACACCAAAATAGATTTAAGTTTACTGAACAGCTTCCCTGAATATTGGCTTTGCAATAAGATGTCAAAATCTTTATTATTCAGTAGCAACCTCACTGCATTAGGAAGTACCTGTTGCATGACCAAAATTAGAATTGAAAAAATCTACATTTTCCTTCTCAATTCTCAACAAAAGAATATATATACTTACTACTTTGTAATATCCCAGAAAAATAATAGTAATTTATAATAATAAAATTATAAATTAGTAGTAATAATAATTATATATATATATATATATATATATATATATTATGACTAATGATAAATTGTAATTAATTGAACTGTTAATTGATTGATCATTTATGCATTAATGCTTGATTATTTGATTGGATTAGGATGAGTCAACAAACTTAATTTGATTGGATTAGGATGAGTCAACAAACTTAATTTGATTACATATGATGAGTCAACATTCAGTCAATAATGAGTTAGCGATATTCTAAGTCATAAGAAATTAAGAATAATTAAAAATAGTGTATATACGAAGTCAATATCTGAGCCAAATACATTAATGAAGAATAAGGAAATAATTGCATGAAACCTATATCTGAGCCCAAAACTTCAACTATAAATAGAGGTATAGCCTAACCAAATCAATTCACTTTTTAACATTTCTCCTCCACTCTTCTTCTCCTCTATTCTCTCTCCACTTTTTAACCAAATCAATTTATTTTTATTTTTAAGGAGAGAGAGAATAGAGGAGGAGAAGAGTAGAGGGAAAATGTTGAAAAGTGAATTGGTTTGGTTAGGCTAGGTCTCTATTTATAGTTGAAGTTTTGGGCTCGGATATGAGTTTCGTGCAATTATTTCTTTATTCTTCATTGATGTATCTGGCTCAGATATTGGCTTCATACTCTCTCTTTTTTTATTCTTAATTTCTTATGGATCAGAATATCGCTAACTCATCACTGACTCATTATTGACTCAATGCTGACTCTTATTGACTCAATACTGACTCATCATATCTAATCAAATTAAGTTTGTTGACTCACCCTAATCCAGTCAAACATTACCAATCAAATAATCAAATATTAATGCATAAATGATCAATCATTTAACAATTCAATTAATTACAATTTATCATTAGTCATAATATATATATATAGTAATATATATATATATATATATATATATATATATATTACTATTAATTTATAATTTATTATTATTATAAATTACTATTATTTTTCTGGGATATTAAAGTACTGAATAGAATATCAACAAAAATGTAATTGACCAATCATCCTATCTGAAAAAAGAATTGTTTTTCTCTCGAGATGGAGACAATGGAAGACAAGTGCTTTTTGCAAGGGTAAATATTTTGAAAATATTCTCTTTGATGAAATCAACATAAAATGGAAAAAAAAAAAAAACTAGAGTATGTAAACATTATTCACTACAGCAAGGATAAAATTTTGCACTACCCATACCTCTTCAATTGTGAAAAGAGGTTGATAAGTTGAGACACGGAGTTTGTTATCTGTAGTTCTTTCTGGGGAGCTCATAGGCTGTGTCTTAAATAGCTCCAACTTTGGACATTTGAACACCTTTATTGTTTGCAAGGATTTACATTGAAGAGAATGGATCCCATTAACGAAACCCTTGAGTTTAGGCAAATACATAAGTTGAAGGAATGTAAAATTAGGGAACTCAAATTTAATTATCTCCTCACCTCCTTCTCCCTTGGCAATAATTTCTTCAACCCCACATTCACGTACTTCAAGATCCCTAAGATGTATCATATCTCTGGCTATTGAGAGTGGAAAGAGACTTGTTAAGATTTTGCATTCAACAACAGATACTTCGCACAGATTTTGAAAGCTCAAAGTTTCGTGGGGATGTTCCTTCCACACATACTTCAGTTTCGGAAGACTAGTCAATGTTAATTTTTTTAACTGACTAGAATTCTTCATTAGAATTTTTGTATCAAATTTGTCTTTCACATCAAACACGACTTCTAATGAACTACAATCTCTTATGTCTAGTTCTTCCAAGTTCGTCAATACTTGTAGTAAATTTGCTTGAAAGAGTACATCAGATAAAAAACCACATTTATGAACAACTAGATGCGTCAAATTTTTGAATATGTTGCCCTGAAGTTGGCCATACCATAATTCTTTAAGCTCAGGATATTCAGATAGTTTCAAATGCACGACACTACAAAATGTCACCTGTGTAAAAAATTCTATATAGTTAGTTTAAATAAAATAAAAGCATTGATTTATTATTACACAAGAAATCAATTTCTAATCAAAGCATACCTTTTCTTCAAATATTTTCTTTATTGTATCATTTAAGTTCCCATTCCAATGCCATTCTTCATCATTTTCTGTAACTTTCACTTTTTGAAGATTTGGTGTGCTTGTGTTTTCCACGGAGAAAATCTTCAAGCGAGGACATTCTCTTACAACTACTTGCTCCAACAATGGAAACCTCAAAAAACACTTATTAGAGCAAAATTTGTTGAGACTTGGCAAACTTTCCAACATCAATATTTTCAAACTAATAATTACAATGTCATATTCTTCTCCCTTTCCTATTATTATTTCTTCAAGTGAATTACACTCTTTTACCTTCAATTAATGTTGTCAGTTTGACTAAACTTCTCACTGTAGGAGATGTAATTAAATTTATCAACCCATTGCAATTTATTATCTCCAAATATGTCAAGTTACTAAAGGTAGCAGAGGAAGGTAACAAGTTTGTCAAACTAGGACATTCAATAACATATAAGACTTCAAGAACCTGAAGAACTGGGTCAATTTGGGATCCTTCTTCACAGATATGTTGAAGTTTTGGTAATTGTATTAGTGACAACCTTTTGAGCTGTGGGTAAGTTTTTTCACTTACTTGTCTTTCATCTTGGAATATCTTCTTGTAGGAACTCCATTCAACGACTAGATGTTCAAGAGTACACATATTTTGGAGAAGCCAATCGGGAAAAGAAGCCTCTTCATACTCACAATCGGTCAGCCCAAGAAATGTCAATTTGGTGAAGAGGGCACCTAAATTTTTGGCTTGCAGTATCATGTTAGCATCCCTATAGCTTATTCTCAACTTCTCCAAGTTTGGAATCATCTAAAACATAAATGAAGAATAATTTACAATAAATTCATATTTACTTTTGACGCAAAAAAACGAAATAATAATAAGAAAAAAAAATGGACTCAAAGTAGTTTATGCTGCCGTTGTACTTTCCATTTTGTTTTTCATTTTTCCATTACCAGTGTCCAATCCTCCGTTTCATCTAAAACCGTTTATCCTTGTCTATATTATAATCAAATACCTTTCATAAATTACGATATTCAAATCACTCCAGATGTAAAAATTTAACAATTTTTTGTGATCATATTTTTGCACATATGGTTTTTGAAAAAATAAAATAAAAAAGATGTTTTTTTTCAAGAAAAAAAAGATAATTAAGTTTTACCAAAAACAATATAAAATAAGCATCGGATATATGCTTAATACTTCTCTTTCCCAAGACCAATATTAAAAAAGTAAAAATAAAAATGCAACGTGGTATAATTTAAATAAGCATCGGATATATGCATGACAACCATTCTATTCCCGAACACTATTTCTAAAAAGAAACAATTCTTTTCTATTTCTATGCATTGGAACAGTTTCTGAGAAAAAAAATATGTTTGATAACATGTTTTATTTTTATTCCGAGAATGAGAATTGTGTTTGATAACACAACAAACAATATAATAAAAAATAATTCCTATTAAATATAAAAAAAAATTGGATCATCACTTTCCTTTCCATATGGTGTGGTTGTGGTGGTGGCGGCGATGGCGGTACGGTAGTGGTGGTGGCAGTGACGTGGTGAAGATAGTGGTGGTTGTGACGGCAGTGGCTGCGACGATGGAGGTGGTAATGGTGACAGCGATGGTGGTAGTGGTGGAGGTGACGGCAGTGGCTGCGACAATGGTGGTGGGTATGGTAGTTGGTGGCGGCAACAATGGTAGCAGTGGCATGGTGGTGGTGGTTGTGAGACATCATGATGGTGGTGGTGCAGTGGCTGCGGCGGTGGTGGTAGGTGACAGTGGTGGTGGTGATGGTAGCGGTGGTGGCGATGGTAGTGGTGGCGTTGGTGTAATGGTGGTGGTGGTAGGTGACAGTGGTGGTGGTGATAGTAGCGGTGGTGGCGATGGTAGTGGTGGCGTTGGTGTAATGGTGGTGGTGGTGACGGTAATGGCTGTGACGATGGTGGTGGTGGTGGCGGCGACGACGACGGTGGTGGTGACGGTAGTGGTTGCGGCAATGGTAGTGGTGGTTGGTGACAGTGGTAGTGATGGTAGTAATGACGTCGTGGTGGTGGTAGTGATGGCGATGGGGGTGGTGACAGTGGCGTGTGATGGCGATGGTGGCGGTGATGGAAGTGGTTGCGATGATGGTAGTGGTGGTTGATGGCAGTAGTGGTGATGGTGGCGGTAATAGCGGCGGTGACTGCGGTGGTAGTTGTGGTGGTGGTGACGATGGAATAGTGGTAGTGATGGCTGGAGGTGGTGGTAATGGTGGCGGTGACATCATGGTGGTGAGGGGTGATGACGGCGGTACTAGTGGTATGATGGCGGCGGCGACGATGGTGGCGATAGTCGTGTCGGGATGATGGTGGTGGTGGTGATGATGGTAGAGGTGGAGAGTGATTGAGAAATATAAGTATTTCTCATTTTGTGCCCGAGAACAAAAAAGCAGAAATTTTTTGATTCTTTTTTCTGTTCCCCAGCACAAAAATTAAACCGGTTCATCCCAGAAATAAAAAAATAAACTGGTTTTACCAAACGAGTTTCCTATCCATTTTTGTTCCCGGAAACAGAAATTTAAAAAGGATTAATTCCGGAAAGATTGTCATGCACACCCTAAAAGATCGCAATATTTTTCCTCTTAAATTTTGTGAGCACATTTAGCAATTTAATAATTTCTACGAATTTTAAATATTGTTTTTACCTAATTTTCAAAAGTAACTAGAGTGTTAAAATTCAAGTTTTCTACAATTGTGAAAACTAGCTAGCAGATCCATTGACTCATTTAATTTCCAGTCTACCACTATTTCGCGGTAGCTTATAGGTTTTGTCTTAAACACTGTCAATATGCGACGATTGGACAGAGCCATAATTTTTGAATTTCATGATAAAAACACAAAATCAGACATAATGTAGTTTCCATGCAATTTGATATGATACATACCTCTTGGAGTCTGAAAAGTGAGTGCTGCACAGCAACAGGGTGTTTACCATCCAGAAACCTTCCATCAGTTCTTGTAGATAGAATCTTGTATAAATTCAATTTTACACACCAAGAAACATCTATTTTTCTCAAAGATGGACATGCTAAAGTATAATTTCCTGCATAGAAACCCTTGAGTTTATGTAAGCTCCAAAGCAATAAAGTATTTAGTTCATTAAACTCAAATATGGGAGTTGTGCACATGCATCCTTCCTTCTGTGCAACAATTTCCTTCATGTTCCCACACCACTTTATAGAAAGTTCTTTGAGATGTGAGCAGTGAGTGGCAACAGAAAATGGAAATAGATAGTCCAAGCTTCCACAACTTCTTAGATATACGTTTTCCAGATTATGAAAATGAAGAATCCCTTCAGGATCCCTACTCCATGTCTTTTTCAGCTTTGGCAATGCTTCTAACGTAATGCTTTTCAGTTGTGTTCCATCCTCTATACTGCTCTTTTCATTCGAAGTCAAATCAAATATTTCTTCCACTAAAGCACAATCTGTAACCTCTAACCTCTCTAGATTGTGATATGTTTCCTGGATGGAACAAGGAAAAACCACTACAATTTTCTTGCAGTTTTTAACCTTCAAAGACTTAACTGTGTCAAATTGGCGGTGCCATATTGTCTCTAAGTTGTCCATGTCCTTCAATATGATTGTCTCCAATTTTGAAAATGGAACCTATGATTCACAATTTATGAAATCATAAAAAATTAACTTGTATCCATGATAAATATTTACATAAATGCAAGTTCAGAATTGTAATATTGTTCCAAATTTTAGAATTACCATACCTCATTGAGTGAGGCAGCAACACCATTGTTTCTCTCTTCAGTAGCTATTATCTCATCCATCAAATGACATTTATTGATTTCAAGCCGTTTGAGGTTCACAAAACTTCCAACCATGGTAGACGAGAATAAGTACTTAAGCCCACCACAATTCTTCACAATCAAGTTTGTCAATTTGTAAACAGAAGGTTGATTGACATCCCAAATTTTGCTCAAATTGAGTGAGCTCAACGTAAGTGAGCTCAACTTAAGGGTATCCAAATTAGGAAATGCACCCTACATATAAACAAATTAACAAAAATCGTAAGACATGTGATAGGGATAGCTACGATAAGCATTACCCATTCCAAAATTTATACATGCTTTTGTGGCATTCTATTATGTTAGATCCATAATTAATCATTAAAAACAAAAAAGATTAGAGTAAATACACTTTTTGGTCCTAACAAAAAAACACGATTTCCACTTTAGTCCCTTACAAAAAAATATTAGTCGACTGGTCATTATAAAATTCAAAGACTAATATGGGTCTTTTTTAAATTTATGAGGGAACACGATTTCAACTAAATGGTTCACTTTGAATTTCTTAGGGACCAATCGACTAATATTTTTTTGTAAAGACTAAAGTGAGAATCATATTTTTTGTTAGGGACCAAAAATGGTATTTACTCAAAAGATTAAATAGTTATAATAACTACCACTTATAGATATCAGGATTCAAAAACATATGGTCGACTCATATTTGTCCATATATATTTTTTTAAAACAACATTTTCTCCTTTTTATTTAATTTGTTGAGAAATGGAAAATATCAAATAATATAAATAGGACTTTGTTCATGATCAAGAGATTGTGGACTTTATTCCAGTGTTGTGAAAATTGGACCCGCCTAGCCGGTCCAATTGATTGACCTGAAAACTGAGTACCTGAGGAAGGATTCGAACTTAAAACATATGGATTATAACTTACACCACTTTCCATTATACAAACACTGTTTGTTGGATAAAACTCTTCTAATTTTATATTTATTATATATTAAACTCAAGAAGTTGAACTAGTGATCCACTGATTAAAAAAATGATCATTGACTCAGTACCCCGATCGAGTCGATGACTAGTTCGAGTTTAATAATACTATTTTTTTCATTATGAGATAAATCTCTCTATAAATAAATGATTATAATCACAGGTTAGTCTCATGAAACCCTAGTCTCTCCTATTTTTTTCACGCGTGCACATTTTCTGGGCATAGTGTGATTTGCCACCACATGTGGTTGAACAGGCCTAAGAGGTTGAATGTAGAGGAAGATGCAGAGCACGAAGTAATTAACAGTAGCCTAGATGAGTATGCTAATTACCAGCCCAGCCCCAAGTCAAAATGGACTAAACACAACAGGATGAAACCCAAGTGGATGAAGGATTATGTGATGATGCCTTGAGCGCCTTGAGTATTGTAAGAAGGAGGTTAGAAGGGTTAGGATAACTAAGCTGTCCATTTTTCTGTTATATTGCTGATTTTGTTAGATTGTCTTAAAATTCTGTTAGCACTTTTTCGTTTTACAATTTTGTTTTTCTTGGGAAATGTCTGCATAAAGGAGTATCCCATATGAATGAAAAAGGCTGATTTGCATTTTGAATGAATTTGGTTGTTAGGAGGAACCATCCCTCGAAGAAAGGCAATTTTAAAATTTTTAGCCTTATCAGATCCCATACAAACCACAACTCTCTAGGATCCTACAGAATTAAATTAGAAGGAATTTTTTTTATAAATAAAAATATTAGCAAACCACATGTATATATATAAGTCACACAATGAATAGTTTGTTAGGTTATGTATGGAAGCTTTCGTTTACATGTTTTGAAAAGCTTGAGCGTTGTCTGGTATGAAAACTCATTGTGGCTACTTCAAAAGGTGATAAAGTTTAAAGAGTATCACTACATTTTTCCCAATTAAAAAATTACAAGGACAAAGTCTCATAACAATCTTAATTAAAAAAATTGGGAAAATTGTATATCATTTTGTAGGACACAAAATTGTGTCATTTTAAGTGGGATAAAGAGATAAATCAAGAGGAAGAGAACGGGTAGAAAAAGTTTTAAATGTGTAAATTCCATCTCTTTGTGAGAGTAAAAGAATATAAGGTGTGTCATTTAAAATGACACACCTTTTTTCCAAAAAAAAATATCATATCGCTGTAATCACATTTCATTGTATATAACTATTAATTACACCTTCTTCAAAAAAAAAAAAAAAACTATTAATTACACCAAGGCATATGCGCATCTAAAATGTGTCTAGCCTCCAAATAATGAAAAAAAAAAAAAAAAAATTCAACTGAACCCTATCTTTGCTAATCCATTAGCAATAATCTAGAATTTGATTTTCCAACTACATCAGTAGGGAGGAGAAGTTTCATTAATCACTTGAAAAGATTGTTTTCACGTTGTCATTTCGTCAAGTTTACTTAACTTGTTAACATTTTAAAGATTGGGATGAATTTGAAGGGTTCTGAAAAGATTTCGGATAAAAATGAAACAAAACATAGTGTTGGAATAAAATTATAACCTAGAATAAATTACAGGAACAAAAAGTATATTTTTACCAAATTAAAATCATTCTTATACTCTTGAAATATTAAACAGATTTATTTGAATATTTTCTCATAAATCTCACTCTTCGGTTAAATGTTCTTTCATGTAAATCAAAGTTATAAAATCTCATATTAATGATATGAAATTACTTTTTACTTCATGAAGAGTTCAATTTGATCCAGGTGTAATTTCTTTTTATTATCATTAAATCATGTGTTGAGTGCGAACCAGAACAGTGATAAAGTTATTCCTTTTTGACTAAGAGATTATGAGTTCGAATTGGGAAAACAACGTATTTGCAATTATTTGCAAGGATAAGATTGCGTATAAAGATTGTCCTCACCTCACACTCATATTTAATTGGGAGTGACTTTTTTTTTTATTAAATCATGTGTTGACGTGCTATTAACATATATTGTTTGAGTTTTGAAGTAGTTATTAATTATCATAGCCAAGTTTATTTAATGATATCGTAAGCATATCATTGAATAATGATGGTGCTAAACCATGATTTTGTTAATAAAATTATGATTAACGTAACATCATTTCCCTAAGCATCTGATATAAACCATGATTTTGAATGCCATAAGCTCAGGATAGTCTACTTAGTCTATTCTTTGTTATGAACCTTGATATCACTACACCAAAAGCTAGTTCAAAGGATGAGAGTACGTACTCAAGACCTTATAAACCTCACATTAGCTTCCTATACTGTTATGGACCCATACGATGGGCCCATTAAGTAACAAGCCCAACAAGGGGCAATCCAAAAGTTGATGAGTCAGCACAACTATCCACTTGATGTGTCAGCATAGCTACCCACTTGATGTGTCAGCATAGCTATCCAAGCTATCTACAGGTAACCTCTATAAATACCAGGGCAAACCCTAAAAGGTACACACATTCTCTCTCTAATTGTTATGCTGTCACTGTGCACACACACACCCCATTGGCTAACGCCATCATTGTATTCTGTGCACAGTGATCTTCCCGACTCAAGGGTATCTCTCTCATAGATACCTTGGAGAGGACATCAGATCCGATACCAACGTACTTGTAACATCCCCGTCTCGAGCCGGTTCAATTAACATACATATGATAAAACAGAAAACAACGGAAGACTTAACTTCTGAAAATACGAGCTAACTTTTTTTCTTTTTATTTTTAAATTCTCATTCGTCGTAAACGAAAATCGGGCAGAGTTTCCTCTATAAATCGGACAACTGGGGATTTTCCAATCCCACACAGAAGCATTTCCTGATAAACAATTTATACAAATATACTCAAATGCCCATCCATGGGCGCATGCATAACTTGGCTCAGTGCCACTATATCTAACAGCATGCAATCCAACAGGTAAACATATCTGAATACTACCTCATCACATAACGTGCCTGAATACCCAAATGTACATGCATCAAAGTGACAGACATGTACAAAACATATACAGGCCATATACAAAATAAAGGATCAATATCGTGATCCATCAAATGCGGAAATACTAAAAGACATCAAACACTCCAAAAGGTAGTACCCTCCAGCCACTCAAAATCCGATATGTCAACTGCCTTAGCCACGTGTCGTGTCCCTGCCTAGTGAGGACTCACCGGGAATCAGGGCACCTGAAAATATGTCCCCAAAGAGGGGTGAGATTACAAATCTCCATAAGCTCCAGGTTTATAGAGAATTCTCCATACCCCTGGCTCACTCCTGCACGAAAGTCAGATACAGAGTATACGAATACAACATATAACAGATATCATAACAGAACAGAGCATTTATCCATATCATATCAGAGGTGTGCGTCGTCATTCCCAAGGGAGGACCCCAAGCGGAAATCAACGCACATGTTCCCGAGGGAGGACCCCAAAGCGGAACCAGACATATCAGAGGTGTACACCATCAGTCCCGAGGGAGGACCCCAAAGCGGACATCCGGGTACTATACAATCAATGGCCAGAGATTGCTACAGAAATCATATTACAGAAGTCATATCAGAGCAAAACAAATCATGTTATCAAATAACTCTATATGAATGCATCTATACAAAGCATCTAATAACAGTCATACAGTCTAACCATAGTTCACTAACCATGGTGGAGCACTCAAGCAGGAAAAGACTCCTTAAATATAGAGCTTACCTCTTGAAGCTTTACCAATACGCTTACTTGTGGAACAAGTTACTTTTATCGCTTCAAGAGATATCCGATCCTTCTCAATCCCTAGGCACACCTAGAGAATAATTTCCAATGCATCAATAAAATGATGTTATGCCATGATTATTTCATAAGCACACACTTTATTGTTTACTTTACTTTCTTTATATTTTTGCCAATACTATGCCAATACTATGCCAATACACAAGTCTAGCCCATTTTAACCAATCATTCTTATAATTTCATGTATTGTACTCAACACTTTAACCAATTAATACATGCTCTATCTCTATTTATTTTTACCCTATTAGGCCAAAAATCCTAGAAGGAAGGCTAAGGGTTTTCTTTCTTGTCCATTTGTTTTCCTTCACTTAATTTAATACTCTACATACATACCTCTCCTAAATTCCAACAAAACTTTTGGAACTCAAGCCTTATAAACCATCAAGGCCGAGCCTCAAGGGGGGTAGGTTTCCAAAAGATTTCTTTCCAATTAATCATTCATATCACTTTATCACTTTACACTAAATTACAACATGTTTTTCCTTGTCAATAAATGCAATAAGAATTTACACACTAACCCCCTAAACTCTACAAGGCCGAGCCATCAAGGGGAGGAGGCATAAAATTTTCCTTCAATTTATTAAATACATAATCATGCTTATCCTTCCATTTACACATACAAATTATCACTTATTCCTCTTCATTACATTTTTAACCCACCAAACCTTCACATCCATGGCATATATATATGATTTTATAACTCATATAACCTCACATTAACATGGAAGTGAAGATTTGTTACCTCAATATCACAAATCAAGACCTAGGAGCCTTCCATCAAGTAGAACTTCATGGAAAACTTCATCTTCTTCAAGTGGTGAATAGTGCCACGGTTTTGGGAAGGAAAATAACTCCTCCTACACTCAACAATAGCTCACATGGAGGGTTGGAATGGCTTCATTGTGTGGTTTCCATGCATTTTCATGTAGTGGGTCATGTATTTTGGTGGAAGATTCAAAGGAAATCAAGCAAAAAAATCAACAAACCCTATCCCTTTCTCTCCCAAGTGCAGATCGGGTTTTAGAAGAAGAGAAGAGAGAGAAATTGTTTTGAAAGTGAGACTAAGGTGACTTAAAAAGTGAGCACATGTGGCCTTTTACCCGGGTATTTTTCTTTCGCGTATTTTCACTTAAACTAACCCGGAACTAACTCAAGGCTACAAATATATTTTTATTTTTCTAAAATCATTTACATAAATTTTTATCTGTTACAAAACAATATTCATAATTCACAGTATGGTTTCTGCACCGTTTTTGACGAAATGCACTGTGAATCACTAACTGTACTTTATTTACTTTTGAAACTTAACACTTATAAACTTATCATTTTCTTGGGCCTTATTGACTTGCTTGGCATATATTGGACTTTCTTATTCTTATTTCATCAATTATTTATTTCTGGACTCTACCGGTTGCTTAAACAGCAGTACAAAATACCCGGTAGAAACACTATTCACGAGATTTTCACGGAAAGTGCCAGACTATACAATTTTTCGTTCTGAACTCATATTTGTCATCAGAATTTTCAAATTATGTTCCTAAAATTATTTTGCTCATTTTAAGCTCTACCGGTTAATTCACAAAACTGTAAATTCTCCGGCAGAACGCACTGTTCATAACATAGTCATGATTACAGTCAAAATAATCGAAATCGCTCACTGAATCTAATTATGGCATTTAAATCCTTAAATTAAATCTCTAACTAAGATTTACCAGTTAGGGTCATTATATTCACCCCACCTTTTAAGGATTTTGCCCACAAAATCAAATATCAAATATACATATACTTGACATCAAACTCAGGATATCGCTGGAGAATTTCATTCTCCCGCTCCCAAGTGGCGTCCTCAGGAGTCAATCCTTCCCATTGTACCTTGATCATGGGAATAGTCCTGTTTCTCAACACTTTTTCATCACGTGCTAGAACCTTAAACGGTCCTACAACAAACTTCAAGTCTTTTCTTACTTCGATATTGTCCGGCTGTACAATGTGGGATTCATCCGGCACGTATTTTCGAAGTTGACTGATGTGAAAAACACTATGCAAATTTGACAGATGTGGAGGTAAGGCAAGCTGATAAGCCACAGGTCCGACCCTTTTCATAATCTGGTAGGGCCCAATGAACCTAGGACTCAACTTCCTCACTCCTAGAGCACGCCCAACACCCGTAGTCGGAGACAAACGGATAAATACATGATCCCCTTCTGAAAATTCAAGGGGTCGATGCTTTGCATCATAATAACTCTTTTGGCGACTCTTTGCTTTTTTCAATCGATCCTTAATCATCATAATTTGATCGGTAGTCTCTTGGACCATATCAGGCCCAAATAACTGCCTCTCACTAATTTCTGACCAACAAGTAGGCGCCCTGCACCTACGGCCATACAAAGCTTCATAGGGAGCCATGCCCAAACTGGCATGATAACTATTATTGTAGGAAAATTCCACCAGAGGAAGATATTTATCCCATGCATTTCCCTGCTCTAAGGCACAAGCCCTCAACATGTCCTCCAGGGTCTGAATAGTCCTCTCAGTTTGACCATCAGTCTGGGGATGATAAGCCGTGCTCAGCCTCAACTGTGTACCGAAGGCCTGTTGCACTGCATCCCAAAGTCTAGAAGTAAATTTAGGGTCCCGATCACTAATGATACTTTCAGGAACACCATGAAGTTTCACAATCTCTCTTACATATATCCGAGCCAACTGCTCTGTGGAGAAACTCGTTTTAACTGGTATGAAATGTGCAGACTTTGTCAATCTGTCAACAACTACCCAGATAGAATCAAAACCAGCCTGAGTTCTCGGTAATGCCACTACAAAATCCATAGAAATACTGACCCATTTCCATTCCGGAATATCCAAGGGCTGCAGTAATCCAGAAGGTCTCTGATGTTCAATCTTAACTTTCTGACATGTCAAACACTTACTCACAAATAGAGCAATGTCTTTCTTCATTCCCGACCACCAGAAATTTTGTTTTAAGTCTTGGTACATCTTCGTAGCACCAGGATGGATAGTGTACTTACCCATGTGACCCTCAGTCAATACCTCATCTACCATCTGACCTTTTGGAACAATAATCCGATCCTTGTAAAACTTAAGACCGAACCTATCAGTGGACACAAAGTCTTGCTCTTTCATAGATTGAATCTCTTCATCAAGCAATTGAGCTTCTTTAATCCGCTCAACTAATGAATTCAGGACTACCGTAGTAGTCAATAAATGCGGACTATCTTCTATATTCACAGGAATGTGGAGATCCCTGAATTTCTCAATCAAATTATACTCGGAAATCATCAAATTGGCCATACCAAGCGCCTTTCTGCTTAAAGCATCAGCTACTACATTGGCTTTACCAGGGTGATATTGCAATTCAAAATC
>NW_026896375.1:0-22029 GCF_033153095.1 Gastrolobium bilobum | reverse complement strand
ACTGTCACTCCAGGGTTGGTGTTTGCTCTGTCCATTCCTGGATGTGATTCTTCAGAACTTTCCTTTCTGCTGCTTTCCTATGAAGCACAGCTGTCTTCCTTTCCAAGGTTCTTTGATGGATGAGTGTATGGAAATGTGGAAGAATGGTGGTCTGACTTGTGGGGTCAAGGAACGTTTGCTTTTGTGCCTTTGAACTTGGACCTTTTCTTTTTGAGGGAACACTTTTTCTTGTACCTTTTTCCTCCTTTGGAGGAAGGTTTTCTGATATTTTCTGAATTCTTTTGAATGGTTGTTCCCCTTTTTCTTTGCTTTTCTTTCTTCTGTCCTTTTAGTTCCTTTTTGAGTCTGTTCCT
Source organism: Gastrolobium bilobum (assembly GCF_033153095.1). Taxonomy (NCBI): domain Eukaryota; kingdom Viridiplantae; phylum Streptophyta; class Magnoliopsida; order Fabales; family Fabaceae; genus Gastrolobium; species Gastrolobium bilobum. The sequence continues at coordinate 21,676 of NW_026896375.1, read as the reverse complement.
TGTCCTTTTTAGTTGACCATGAGGGGTATGATGGAGTGGAGGTGAGCGTGTGGTTCTGTTTGATCCTTGGAAGTGGAGTTCATCTGTTCTTCAACAGTACTGATAGCATCAAGGCAAGTTGAGAAGTTTCATTGTGGTTACACCTTAGGAATGCTCTCAGAAGTGAATGTTTAGCCTTTTTTTCGTTCCTTACCAAGTTGAGTTCACACAGATCAGCTTCCTTCAAAAATTTGAGGATTAAATTCCCTGCACTTTTTCTATTTCAAGTACTCAGAGAAAGAACAAGCATGGTTAGTCAGTGACTTTGTGTTTCATGTATGTTGGTTAGTCAAAAAAAGATTGGGCAGTCTTAATACTATAACTGAAATGCATGTACCAAACAGTTTGATCAAAATGTCTTTTTCATTGCAAAAAGAATATTTACGAGGGAACGGAAAGAAATTAAAATAAACAGTACTGAATATAAACTAAGCTAAGATAACTAGGAGGGTTTTTTTTTAATTGGGGTTGTGTGGTCAGGTACCACCCCAAAACTACGTTCCTGGAACGGAACATACCTTATTTGGACTTTTTTTGGAGTGGAACATCAGACGTTCCCTCCTTTTTGGGAGCTTTGTGGTTAAGAGTAACCACCCCAAAACTTTGCTCTTTGTCAGAGAGAAAATGTATCCACTGGGTAGCCTCCCAGTCAGCGCTTAGTTTAATGTCCTTAGCTAGACATAGTACTTACCTCTCAAGTAGTTTCAGAAAGAGGGATACTTTCCTCTTTTTCATCGAAGGTTTCATCATTGTATAGTTTCAACCTGTGCCCATTTACTTTGAAGGAACGACCATGTTCTGAGCCTTGGATCTCAAAAGCTCCATTTCCTGCATCATTTACAATTTGATATGGCCCAGTCCATCTTGATTTGAGTTTTCCTGGGAACAGTCTGAGTCTGGAGTTGAAGAGTAGCACTTTCTGGCCAATTTTGAGATCTCTATTTATGATCCTTTTATCATGCCACTTCTTCATCTTCTCCTTGTACAATTTATGATTTTCATACGTGTTCCCTCTGAATTCTTTTAACTCTTCAAGTTATAGCAGTATCTTTTCTCCTGCTGCCTTTTCATCCATATTGAGGGCATGGACTGCCCAGTAAGCCTTGTGTTCTAGTTTGAGGGGAAGGTGGCATGCTTTGCCAAATATCAATCTGTATGGAGAACATCCTAGGGGTGTTCTGTATGGAGAACATCCTTGGGTTATTCTGTATGCAGTTCTGTAAGCCCATAATGCTTCATCTAACTTGAGAGACCAGTCTTTTCGTGAAGGATTGACTACCTTCTCTAAAATCCTCTTAACCTGTCGGTTAGAGACTTCAATGAAACCACTGGTTTGTGGATGATATGGAGTTGCAACATTGTGTTTGACTCCATATTTCTCCAACAACCTCTCGAGTTGGCAGTTGATGAAATGTTTCCCACCATCGCTGATGAGACAACGTGGGGTCCCATATCTGGTTGAAATGTTCTTCTTTAGAAATTTTATAACCACCTTAGCATCATTAGTGGGTAAAGAAACTGCTTCTACCCACTTACTTACATAATCCACATCCATTAACATGAATTTGTTCCCACAAGAAGGAGGGAAAGGCCCCATGAAATCAATGCCCCAGACATCAAATAATTCAACTTCTAGAATTGGGTTGAGGGGCATTTCATTTTGTCTAGTTAGGTTACCCTCCCTTTGACATTTATCACAATATTTTGCATATTGAAGTGCATCTTTAAAGAGGGAGGGCCAGAAAAAACCTGATTGAAGAACCTTGGAGGCTGTCCTGATTCCACCTAGATGACCTCTATACAGGGACAAATGGCAGTGTAGAAGGATTTGGGGCTGTTCTTCTTCTGGGATGCACCTCCTTATCATTTGATCTGCGCATATTTTGAACAACAGTGGTTCATCTCAGAGATAGTTCCTGCAATCATGAAAGAATTTTTTCTTCTACATTATGTTTTCCTCGTAAGGTTCCAGCCCTAATGCAAGGAAGTTAACCAAGGGACGCCTGCTTCTATGTGATTGATGCCAAACAATTGCTCATCCGGGAACATTTCCTTGATTGGTAGTCCCACTTCAGTGTGTTCTAATCTGTACAGGTGATCTGCAATTTGGTTTTCACACACTTTTCTTTCTTTGATCTCCAGATTGAATTCTTGTAGCAGTAAGATCCATCTTATCAATCTTGGTTTTGTTTCTTTTTTTGAGAAAAGATACTTGAGAGCTGCATGGTCAGTATGGATAGTAATTTTTTATCCTAAAATGTAAGGCCTGAATTTTTCGCAGGCATATACTACAACCAATAGCTCTTTCTCAGTGACTGTGTAATTCACCTGAGCTTCATTCAAAGATTTACTGGTGTAGTATATGCTACGAAAGAGTTTGTCCTTCCTCTGGCCCAGAACTACCCCAATAGCATGATCACTTGCATCACACATTAGATCAAAGGGTATGTCCCAGTCTGGAGGTTGGATGATAGGCGTGGTAATGAGCTTGTTTTTCAAAAGCTTTCAAGCAATCAGAGTTAAACTCAAATTTCATATCTTTTTCTAACAAGTGGCACAAAGGTCTAGCTATTTTGGAAAAATCTTTAGAACCTTCTGTAGAAGCCTGCATGCCCGAGAAATGATCTCAGGGTTTTTACATTCACTGGTGGTGGCATTTTTGCTATGGCTTCTACTTTGGCTTGATCCACTTCTAATCCTATTCTGGAAATCTTATGTCCAAGGACTATTCCTTCTTTCACCATGAAGTGACATTTTTCCCAATTAAGCACTAGATTAGAGGACAGACATCTTTGGATGACTTCTTCTAAGTTGTCCAAGCAGTGGTCATATGACGTTCCCAGCACAGAAAAATCGTCCATAAAAACTTCTACTCCTTCACCTATTAGATCAGAAAAAATTGAGAACATGCACCTCTGGAACGTTGCTAGTGCATTACATAACCCGAAGGGCATCCTTCTGAAGGCGAACGTTCCGTATGGGCAAGTGAAGGTGGTCTTATGTTGATCTTCTGGTGCTAGAGCAATCTGATTATACCCCGAATATCCATCAAGGAAGCAGAAGTATTCCATTCCTGCTAGATGATCCAACATCTGATCTGTAAAAGGGAGTGGGAAATGGTCCTTTCTGGTGGCGTTGTTGAGTTTCCTGTAATCTTGGCAAATTCTCCATCTTGTAACCTTTCTTACAGGTATTAGCTCATTTTTTCATTTAACTCCACTGTTATGCCTCCCTTTTTGGGGACACATTGGACAGGACTTACCCAGCTGCTGTCAGATATTGGATATATGATCCCTGCATCTAGCCATTTGATGACTTCCTTTCTTACTAATTCCTTCATTATAGGGTTCAATCTTCTTTGGTGTTCCACTGAAAAACTTTTAGGATCAGTCAATAATATTTTATGCATACAGAATGAGGGACTGATACCTTTGAGATCTGCAATGGTCCAGCCGTGGGCTCCTTAGTACTTTTTGAGCTTTCCAAGCAGCAGTTCTTCTTGTTCTTTGGTGAGAAATGAAGAAATGATCACATGAAGGGTGTTATCGTTCCTCAGATGCATACTTCAAGTGTTGGGGAAGAGGTTTCAGTTCTAGATCAGGAGGTTTTTTTGAGGAAGGTCTTTTGAGTTGCTTTTCCTTTTCAGTTCTTATCAAAGGTTCAGGCCTTCTTTCTTGCAGATAGCAACTCTGCTCCTCCTGTTGTGGACCTTCTTCTTCTTCCTCATATTCTTCCCCTTCTGTTTTTCTGCTGAACTAGTTGTCTAACAAAGTGAGGGCAGAACACTCTTCCAAATCTTCACCTTCATCTTGGAACTTCATTGCTTTAACGATATTGAATTTGATTTCATCATCATGAACTCTCATGGTTAGTTCCCATTTTTGCACATTGATAACTGCTCCTCCAGTTGCTAGGAACAGTCTACACAGAATGATGGGACCGTCAATATCAGCTTCATAATCCAAGATAATGAAATCAGTGGGCAAGATGAATTTGTCTACTTTGACTAGCAGATATTCAATCTTCCCTTCTGGCTTGACAATGGATCTGTCTGCCATTTGTAAAGTTACTGTGGTCGGTTCAGCTGGTCCAGTGGATAATTTTTTGAAGACAGATAGAGGCATGAGATTGATGCTGGCCCCTAAATCACATAAGCATTTCCCTCGGTACGTGTTTCCTATAATGCAAGGAATGATGAAGCTTCCTGGATCTTGAAGCTTAGGTGGAAGTTTGCCCAGATACTGGCAACTTTCTTATGTCATTTTTACAGTCTTGTATTCTGTTATCCCTCTCTTTTTTTAGAGAACATCTTTCATGAATTTTACGTACCTCGGCATTTGTTCTAATGCGTCCATTAGAGGAATGTTGATGTGAAGTTGTTTTAAAATGACCAGGAACTTTCCAAACTGCTTATCCTCCTGTTGCTTCTTTGTTCTCTGAGGGAACGGAATTTTTGTTGGTATTTGCCTGCTTTGAGTTGGATTGATTGGTTGACTTTTGTCCACCTGGTCTTTATTGGTTTCGGCTTCTTTTTTAGGCTCTGGGTGTTGCTCATCTATGGCCGGTGGTTGTTGTTGTGCTTTTGGAGCTACTTCAGATGCTTTAGTCTGTCCCTTTTCCTTTGCCAGAGTCGTGGGTTGTGCAGTGGATTTCCCACTTCTTAAGGTGACAACCTTGATTTGCTCTGAAGGGGAAGTGAGTGCTTCCTTTGGTGAGGTTGTTGAGGGAACGTCGGTACTCCCTGTTAGTGATCCTAGTGTTCTGGTTTGAAGATTTGCAGCAATCTGTCCCAAATGGGACTCAATGTTCCTGACCACTGCATCATTCCTGGTGACATATTCCTTGACATAATTTTCCAGGCTATTGATGCGTTGGTCATCTCTATGGAACGAAACGTAATTGTTCCTCCTTGGTTCAAACGTTCCACTGCTGCTGCCTTGCTGATACTACTGCTGAGTGTTGAATGGTCTTTGGTTCATGGGTGGCCTCCATTGGAGTTTATGGTTCTGATCTATGGATATAGTTCCTCCAGGAATGGAATCGGTATTGTGTCCTGCTTGTTGATTGTCTCTGGTGAAGTTCCTATTGCCAAAATTTTCTGCATAACACACCAATGCAGTGGATGGGCAGTCTGTTGAGTCGTGAAGGTCACCACAGGCTGAGCATGATTCTGTTTCAGCTGCTGTGAGTTGCAAGACCTCCATCCTTGGTGCTGCTTGGTTGACTTTCAGGTTCTTCACTTCATTCATGAGTGATGCCAGCTGGGCTTCCATGGCAGCTTGTTTATCCAGTTCTAGCATGCCTGGTTTCCTTATTGGATTCACTCTGTCTATTGGCCATTGTAGACATCTTTCAGCAGTTCCTTCTATGATTTCATACCTTGATTCAAGTGTTCCTGTAAAAAAATATCCTCATGCAGCAAAATCTAAATGAGATTGAGAAGTATGGTCAAGTCCCTTATAGAAAGATTGTAACACTCCCCAACTCTCTACCCCATGGTTTGGACATTTTTTTCATGATGTCCTTGTATCTCTCCCATGCTTCATTAGAGATTTTCTCCATAAAACATTCTGAAGTTAGAGATTTCTGCTCTAACATCAGCTTGTCGAGACATGGGGAGAAACCTCTCTATGAATTTGTTAGAGAGCTCTTCCCATGTGTGGATTGATCCAGGGGTGAGAGTTTTCATCCATGTTTTGGCTTTTAAGCCCAAGGAGTGAGGGAACAACCTCATTCTCATGCTTCCTTCTGTCACACCCTCAGCTTTGAAATTATCACAAATATCTTGGAATGTGATGAGGTGTGTGTAAGGATCTTCCGCAGGGAGTCCATTGAAGACCCTTGCGTCCCTAATCATGTGAAACATGATAGGTTTCAGTTCAAACTTAGGTGCTACATGAGGGAGGATTACTCCCCTGTCTGGTCTGTTCCTGAAAGGAGCAGCCAAAGTTCTGAAATTTTGTTCAGGAGAAATATCTTCATTATTGTTATGATCAGCCATGTTTTCAAGAATTTCTTCCCTGAGGTTTCTTCTTCTCCTATGAAGTGTACATTCTGGTTCAGGATAAAAGAGAAACTCAGGTACTTCAATGGAGTGGTCAGAGTCTGTTTCAAACTCTTCACTCATAAGCCATAAACACAAGTTATATATGTACAACAGATTTAGTGACAAAAAAATAAAAAGTAAAGTCAGATATACAGAGTATGTACTAAAAACAGTAAATAAGAACAAAATTTAGTGTTGATATCCCCGACAACGGTGCCAAAAATTTGTTGGGTGGTTTGCTGATGGTGGAAAAATACAAGATTTGCTAGGGGACGTTCCTCTGTTCTTAAAGAACACAGATTCGTTCCCTTAGTTCCAACCCAAGTGCGCAAGTGCACGCATCAAGTAATAAAGGGAGTATTAATGCCCAGATTATCGTTCCCACGAGGATAGAATCCTAATTATTGTCTTACACTGTTTTATAAAGAATGAAAATGAGAAGAAAAGTTAGTAAATGAATTGTCTGGTCAAACGTTCCCTACTGTCTTGACAAAATTCTTCAGGAACAGTAGGTTCAATCTGATGGCAAACAATTACTCGCTGCGTTGTGTATGTGATACTCCCCGTTTAAAAGAAGATAAGATAGTAATCATTGGAGTTTGATAGATACAATATTAAATAAAGTAAAAACTAGTAAAACAGAAATAACTATAATCAAGAGACAATAGGATGGTGGTTTTAAAATAGTTTAACAGAAGGAACAGATTCACTGCTCCATTCTTAAATAGTTGTTTTCTCTGCTCAAGACCTAGCACTTTTTGGCTTTGTCCCAGTTTCTTATCTGCCAACTCTGATTCCTCAGCTCATGGACTAGATGGCTCAAAAGTTTCCTTATTCTTATGGCTCCCTTGACTCCAACAGGTACTTAGTACAGAACCTTAAAATAGACGAGTTGGCCCCTTATTCCTAAGGTGACCAGTAGTGTTTTTGCCATGACACTACCTTCTCCCAATGGCTAAGCTGTCTGAAATCTCTTCCTTAAGGAAGTTCCTTTCTCAGTATGTGTTCAATTCCCATTGATACGCAATGAATATAGCTTACTTAGCCAAAGAAATCCAAAATGCTTCAGTCAAGAGTTTCGAAAACAGTTCTTTAAGAGTTTTACAGTTTATCCGTTCCACATATAGTTCAGCTCATGGCTGATAGTTTAAACAAAATTATTCCAAACTGAAATCCTATAGACCCGAGATTCAGTTAAGAGATAACGAATGGAACGAAGAGAAAAACACTTATATTAATTCAAAAGACAGTTTACAAAAGAAACAGAAAATGGAGAAAGATGGTCTGATGCTCGTGAGGAGTCTGGAGGGTTGATACAGAGAAGAGAAGATGGGTTGTGAATTGACTACAGTTACAACTTAAAATAAAACTAAGCTACTAACTACTACTACTAGGTGATCTCTTCCTTTTGGACTTCAAACCCTTCAGGATTCGATGATGTTTTTGTGTGTGGGTTGTCCTATTTATAGATGGAAGAGGAGTGGCAATCTGGTAAATCCTTGTGAGCTGTTTGCTTGAATGAGGGGACGGGATGATGGCAGCAGAGTATGGAAACTACGCAGATTGCTGGATGGATCAGGATTTGGTGATGATTAGCCGTTGTTTGCAATCCTTCTCATGCCTTGCTTTCTTTTTCAGCCAATGAGAACTCTTGATTCTCTGCTCTTCACGTTTCCTGCTGCTTATTTGGTGCACCGCCTCTGCTTTTAGAAGACTTTAAATCCACGTTACCTGCAAAGTGTACAGAGGCATTAAATGAGTGGAGCAGGTGCATTAAATGCGTCTCAGTCTGTTCCCCTTTTAATATATTTTAAAGGAATACGTTACCATACGTTCCCCCACTGTGTTTTTGTCACAAATGTGTAAAACTAGTGATTTTCATGCTGAAGTTATGCATCAGATGAGGGAACGTGCGATATTTTTCCATCAAAATGGGCCTAGATGGGAACGAATTAACATCTCATCAAACATCTTTCATGAGTTTTACATACTTGGGCATTTTCTCTAGTGCGTCCACCAGAGGTATGTTGATGTGGAGTTGTTTGAGAATGTCTAGGAATTTGCCAAACTGCTTATCATCTTGTTGTTTCTTTGTTCTCTTGGGGAACAAAATTTTTACTGGTGTTTGCTTGCTCTGAGTTGGACTGTTTGTTTGACTTCTTCCCTCCTGGGTTTCGTCGGCTTCAGTTTCTTTTCCAAGCTCGAGGTACTGCTCATCTGTAGCTGGTTTTTGTTGTTGTTGTGCTTTTGGAGCTGCTTCAGATGTTTCCTTATGTTCTTCCCCCTTATTCAGAGTTGTGGGTTGTGTAGTGATTTTTTCACTTCTCAATGTGACAGCTTTGATTAGTTCTGAACGAGAATTGGGAGAAGCAAGAACGTTCTCTGGTAAAGTTGTCGAAGGAACTTCAGTGTCCCCTGGTAGTTTTCCTGGTGTTCTTCTATTGAGGTTGGCAGCTATCTATCCCAGGTGGGACTCAATGTTCCTAACCACTGCATCATTCCTGGTGACATATTCTTTGACATAGTTTTCCAGGGTGTTGATGCGTTGGTCATCTCTATGGAACGGAACATAATTGGTTCTTCTTTGTTGTTTAAACTTTCCACTGCTGCTGCCTTGTTGATACTGCTGCTGCTGATTGTTGAATGGTCTTTGGTTCATGGATGGTCTCCATTGGGGATTATGGTTTTGATCTTTTGTTATAGTTCCTCCAGGAGTTGAGTTGGTGTTGCGTCCTGCTTGCTGATTGTCTCTTGCTTGGGTGAAGTTCTTGTTGCCAAAGTTCTCTGCATAACACACCAATGCAGTAGATGGACAGTCTGTTGAATCATGAAGGTCACCACAGGCTGAGCATGGTTCAGTTTCAGCTGCTTTGAGTTGCAAGACTTCCATTCTTGGTGCTTCTTGATCAGCCTTCAGGTTCTTCACCTCATTCATGAGTGAGGCTAGCTGGGCCTCCATGGCAGTTTGTTTGTCTAGTTCTAGCATGCCAGGCTTCCTTACTGAGCTCACCCTGTCTATTGGCCATTGGAGACATCTTTCTGCAGTTCCTTCTATGATTTCATACCTGGATTCAATCGTTCATGTAAAAAAATATCTTCCTGCAGCAAAATCTAAATGTGACTGAGAAGTATGGTCAAGTCCTTTATAAAAAGATTGTAACACTCCCCAACTCTCTACCCCATGGTTTGTACATTTTCTGATGATGTCCTTGTATCTCTCCCAAGCTTGATAGAGATTTTTTCCACAAAACATCCTAAAGTTAGAGAGCTCTGCTCTCACATCAGCTTGGCGGGACATAGGGAGAAACCTCTCTATAAACTAGTTAGAGAGTTCCTCCCACGAGTGTATTGATCCAGGGGTGAGAGTTTTCATCCATGTTTTTGCTTTTAAGCCCAAGGAGTGAGAAAATGACCTCATTCTCATACTTTTCTCTGTCACACCCTCAGCTCTAAAATTATCACAGATATCTTGAAATGTTGTGAGGTGTGTGTAAGGATCTTCTGCAGGGAGTCCATTGAAGACTCCAGCTTCCCTGATCATGTGAAACATGATGGGTTTCAGTTCAAAATTATGTGCTACAGGAGGGAGGATTACTCCACTCTCTAGTCTGTTCCTAAAAGAAGCAGCCATTGTTCTAAAGTTTTGTTCAGGAGGAATATCTTCATTATTATTGTGAATAGCCATATTTTCAAAAATTTATTCCCTAAGGTTTTTTCTTCTTCTGTGAAAGGTACGTTCTGGCTCAGGATCAAAGAAAAACTCAGGTATTTTAGTTGAGTGGTGAGAATCTGTTTCAGACTCTTCACTCATAAACCATAAAACACAAGTTATATGAACAACAGAATCAGTGACAAGAAATAAATGAAAAGAAAATATGAACTATACAGATTATGTACTAAAAACAGTAATAAGAACAAAATTTAGTGTTTCTATCCCCAGCAACGGCGCCAAAAACTTGTTGGGTTGTTTGCTGTAAGTGGAAAAATATATATTTTGATGGAGGACGTTCCTCTCTTTCAAATTAGCAAGGGGAAATACATTTGTTCCCTTACTTCCAACCCAAGTGCGCAAGTGCATGCATCAAGTAATAATGGGTGTATTAATGCCCAGATTATCGTTCCCACGAGGATAGAACTCTAAATAATGCCTTAAACTATTTTATAAAGAATGAAAATGAGAAGAAAAGTTAGTGATTGAACTGTCTGGTCAAACGTTCCCTACTATCTTGACAACGTTCCTCAAGAAAAATAGATTCAGTCTGATGGCAAACAACTCCTCGCGTCGTTATATATTTGATCCTTCTTGATGATAGAAGGTACGGTAATAGTCATTGGAGATTGATAGATACAAGATTGAATAAAGTAAAAATAAAACAGTAATAACTATAATCAAGAGACAACAAGGTGAATAGTTTTAAAATAGTTTTAACACAAGGAACGGATTCACTGCTCCATTCTTAAACAGTTATTTTCTCCGCTCTAGACTTAGCACTTTTTGGCTTTGTCCCTGTTTCTTAACTACCAACTCTGATTCCTCAACTCATGGACTAGATGGCTAACAAGTTTCCATATTTCTATGGCTCCCTTGACTCTAACAGGTACTTGGTACAGAACCTTAAAATGGACGAAGTGGCCCCTTATTCCTAAGGTAACCAATAGTGTTGTTGCCAAAACACTACCTTCCCCCACTGGCTAAGCTGTCTGAAATCCCTTCCTTAAGGAAGTTCCTTTCTCAGTATGTGTTCAATTTCCATTGATACACAATGAATATAGCTTACTTAGCCAGAGAAATACAAAAGCTTCAGTACAAGAGTTTTGAAAATAACTTTTTAAGAACTTTACAGCTTATCCGTTCCACAGATACTTCAGCCCATGGCAGTTACTTTAAACATAATTATTCTAAACTGAAGTCTCATAGACCCGAGATTCAGTTCAGAGATAACGAGTGGAAAGGAAAGACGAAACACTTATATTGAAATAAAACAAGAAAGATTACAACAAAATGTAAAGTGGAGAAGATGGTTGATGCTCGTTAGGAGTCTCAAGTGAGTGACACAGAATAAGGGAGAAGTGTTGTCACTTAACTATAGCTACAACTATACAAAATCAACTACAAACTAAATGCTAAGTGATCTTCTTCTTAAGGAATTCAATCCCTTAGGAATTCGATGATGTCTTCGTGTTTGGGACGTCCTATTTATAGGCAGAAGAGTGAGTGGCAATCTTGTCAAATTCCTTGGAGTTGGTTTCTTGACTGAAGGAACGGGGCGGTGGCACAGTGTTTAGAAGCTTGCAACTTCCTAGGTGAGACAGTTATTGTTGAGATTAGCCGTTTTCTTGCAGACCCCTATGTCTTGCTTTCTTCCCATCCAATGAGAACTCTTTATTCCCTGCTGTGCACATTTCTTTGTATTTAATTGATGCACCGCCTCTGCTTTACGGAGACTTTGTTTCCATGTTTCCTGCAAAGTGATCAGAAGCATTAAATGAGTGGAGCAGGTGCAATAAATGTTCTTAATCCGCTCCCCTTTTAATATGTTTTCCAAAGGATTACGTCATCATCTAATCCCCCACTGTGTTTTTGTCAAAAAGATGTAAAACAAGTGATTTTCATGCTGAAGTTGCTCATCAGTTAAGGGAACATATGGTATTTTGCCATCAAAATGGGCTTACATGGGAACGAATTTACGTCCCATCACAAGATACAGTAAAACATCTTAAGTTATGCAATACATACAGGATTTTCCCTAGAAAGTGCTCTGATACCATAAAATGTAACACCCTGTGTATACCCGGTTTGTTAACATGTCATCGTATTAAGCCATGCTTAATTAAATTTGCAGAATATCTTTTTCATTTGAAGTATGACGTCATTAATATTAACCACGTTGATTACTTAGTTCCTTTTCAAAACATTGCCTGTATGTAAATTGCAATTAAACAACTAACTGAAATACCTCAATATGATAAATAACTGAAAGTGGCTCTCTAGTCATGGAACTACAATACGTAGACCGGACAGATCCTGATAGTTTATACAACTCAAATAAACTTAAACATCGTCAAAACAATGTGGCATAGATAATCCCCATGCTCACCAAATAAATAGCATACTCATCAAGTCTCGATACAAACAACATGATAATGGATAAGGCATAAACACTAAACAGGGACATCAGCATAATCAGCAAGCATATCAATCAACTAAGCTCAGGCCTCCTGCCGTTAGAGGTCTCAACCCCTGGGTTACCTGAACCTGAAATAAGCGCCCCAAACGTGGGGTGAGATCTCGAAACAGAAATCTCAGTAAGGCAAGTGGTCCTTAAGGATTTCTCCACCCCAAGCTCACTTACATGTGCAATATAAGTTCAAAAAGTAGTTTAACAATATCAGTTTCAAATCAGTGCAATGCAGCAGATAATCATGTCATGTGTGTTATAACTAATCTACTGGCCAGAGGAATGCAAGAATACGTCTATTACCCACACATTACGCGCCCATGTCGTACCCGCCCACAGGATCGCATCCCGTCTAGGAGAACACCACATACATATCATAAGGCATTTGCACTTAACAGCTCAATAACATTTCAATAAAACTATGAAAACACATCATGCATATAAACCATCCCCCCATGGGACATGGTGGAACCAACAATGGCTAAACCGAGGACACTAAAGCTTACCATGCAAGCTAACTGTCCAAGCCAAGAGTCCAACCAAGCTCAAAGTCCACACACAACACAATCACAATCTGTTTGGACCAATAGTCATATCAATAATCATACTATACAAGCATATGTCATAAAGACAACGCCTTTCCTTTATATTTCATGTCTTTAGGCTTCTCACAAAGCCACAAGCCCTTAATCCCTTAGATTTTGACTTAGATTCATCATACAGAAGTTCAACTTAATCAATCTAGGGTCCACAAACCCCAAACACAATTCTGTATGAACAGTACAGACATTGTCTCGCAATTCCCAGAATATCCGGATATACGTCGGGGGCATATCCGGATATGCATATCCGGATGTCATATCTGGATATCCATATTCGGATATCTACAGACCTCATATCCATAAATCAATATCCGGATATCATATCCGGATATTTCGCGACAGAATACAGTTTATGCATTTCACGAGATATCACTCCAAAGGCTCCTCTTTTAACCCATAAGGACATCCAAGTATGCATTTTTATTTACTTTTAAGTTAAGATCATGCCAAGACTCAACCTTTAAACAACTAAAACTCAAGATCAAGGTTGATGTAGCTTACCCAAAGTTCAAACTCAGGAAAGATTGCTCTTGGAGCTCACCAAACAGCTTCAAAGGTTCTGACTTTGAAGGTGCACAAAAATGGCACACCACAATGGTTCTTTCTCACTAAAAAAACCTTCTTGAAGCTCAAAACACCATGACAAGGTAGCTCTCAACCCAACCACCAAGCTCAACCACAAAGTGTTTAGGAGAAGATTTCATGAAGGAAAAGGCTTCAAGGCTCACACAAAGGAGAAGAGAAAGCAATGGATCATTGTATAGCTGGTCAGCCACCAAGGAGTCACGTAGCACCAAAGTATGGCCTAGGATTTAGTGCCAAATGTTGTATTTATAGTCGGTTTAAGCTTAAATGCACTATATTAGCGCTAAAGGCTACGCTTAGCATTTTAATCCCAAAATTAGAATTCTGAATCTACTCATTTTTCTAAGATTTGTCATATTTTTATATTAATTTTCGCAGCACCTTTTTGGTACGCGCTTTTCCATAGCCAGTATCAGTTCTGGCACCAGTTCTTATTATTTCGACTTGATACTTGTTTTACCAGTCATATATATTATTCTAGGAATATTCCCACACTTATTATAATTTTCCGGGATACTTCATCGGTACCCATTTATACTGTGGAGCACAACCAGTACATGCACTTTTCGTTAGAAAAGCGACCTTCAGCATTATTAATCACTTACCATAATTATTTAAACCTTCTCATAATTATTAGGGTCAATTATGGAATTATTTTCTAATTCTCATATTTAATTAATTAATTTCCTAAATTAATGGTGCTGGTTCTTACACACTCCCATTTCTATTCTGGTATATCGAGTGGCTGAAGTAAACCAGCAGGTTTCTGATGCTCTATTTTCACTTTCTGACATACTAAGCACTTTGACACATACTCCGGAACATCCTTTTTCATCTCAGGCCACCAGAACTTAACTTTCAGATCTTGATACATTTTTGTAGCACCTGGGTGAATAGCATACTGATCCTTATGGGCCTCAGTCATAACCTCATATGCCAAAACCTTGGGCACCACAATCCTTCCCTGATACAACAATAATCCTTGTTTATTCCAAGATACGCCACTCTGGCCTTTCAAATACTTAGCACTATCATTCTGTATTTGAGTTTCTTTAATTTTCTCATGTAACTCATTCTAAATCCGTGTCAATTCAATATCACAAACTCTGCCTGCAAAGAAATTTGTTATTTTCAAATTCTGAAACTGCTCAATCACTTCGTTATCCCACATAATCATATGAAATAAATTGACAGACTTCCTACTCAAGGCATCTGCCGCCACATTAGCTTTACCTGGATGGTATTTTAGCTTAAAATCATAATCCTTTAGGAATTCAACCCACCTCCGGGTTCTCATGTTCAACTCTTTCTGATCAAACAAATATTTCAAGGTTTTATGATCACTGAACACAACAAATTTCATTCCATACAGAAAATGCCTCCAGATCTTCAAGGCAAACACAATAGCAGCAAGTTCCAAGTCGTGCGTCGAAAAATTTTCCTCGTGAGGCTTCAACTGCCTAGAAGCATAAGGAAGAACTCTCCTTTCTTGCATCAACACACTCCCCAAACCTTTCTTGGAAGCATCACAATATAACTCAAACTCACCTTCCGGATCGGGAACCATCAACACAAGAACAGTAGTCAATTTCTCTTTCAAAGTCAAAAAGCACTCCTCACATTTCTGGGTCCACACAAAAGGAGTATCTTTTTGTGTCAATCGGCTCAACGGTAATACCATAGCAAAAAAAACCCTGTATAAACCTACGATAATAACCATCAAGACCCAGTGATAAACCCTTAGTTCATCAGGTTTTTCAGCATAAATTAGTATCAATTTGTGTGATTAAATGATGGAAAAAGAGGTTAATGTCCTAGAATGTCCTCAACTACAAGTTCAAGAAGCTTTTTTGAAAATTTTCATTATTCTTGTAGGAAAAGCAAGCTTAAAAGGAAGCTGGGAGAAGGAAGAAGATTATGAAGAAGAGAAAAATTCTAAGTGTTGAGCGCTAAAACGTTTATCCAGAACGTTTTAGCGCCCTGCTGCAGAAAGAAGCCAAAACTTGCTGGTGCTGAGCGCTAAAACGTCCACACGGAATGTTTTAGCGCGCTGCTGCAATCCGAGGACAAAAAGTTGCTGGTCTTGGGCGCTAAAACTTCCTGATCAAGTGTTTTAGCGCCCTGCTGTTGGAAAAAGACTCTGGTCTCCAACGCTAAAACGTCCAAACAAAGTGTTTTAGCGCTGGAGTAAGTTTGAAGCAGTTGGGCATCCGTCAAGCATGGACGCTAAAACCCTCACTCCTGAACGTTTTAGCGCCCATGTTAGTTTTTCTGTTTGAATTTGTAAAACTATATAAGGCAAGGGCCTTCACTTTTTCAAAAAAAGCTGGATTCCCTCTCTCTCTCTTACATCAGATTCTCTGATCTGACTTCTATCTAAATTTCTTTAGGACTTAGTTCTTGTAGTAGTTAGTTTCTTATATAATTGTACTTGGAGATTGAAGATTCACTACATAGCAATGGAGTTTGATCTTTCTTCTCTTGTGTATTCTTTAGTATTATCTGAGTAGAGTCATTGTGGTTTGAATTCAATGGAACTTAATGATAATCTTATGTATGTTTGATTAATATGATGAAGTATTTTTCATGTATTGATATGAGATTTTCTTATTTAATTCTTTCTACCAGTGTTTTAAAATCCGGCTCGGACCGGCTGGGTCGACCCGGGACTCGGTGACCTGGTGGATTCCCCGGTCTGAGCGGGTAGTTGGACCGGTTATGCAGTCAGCCCGGATTGGACCGGTTGACCCGGCCGAAATCCGTTGACTCGGCGACCCGGTTGACTCGGGTTAAACCGGTTTTTCTTTTTTTCTTTTGGTAAAATTTTTTGTCGTTGATAAGAACTCTTGAATTAAATCATATTCATATTTTATGATGAATATGATTAAAAGTAAGGTGAAAATAATAAGATATTTTAGATTATTGTAGTTCGTTTATGTAATTTAGTTGCATCTTATAATGATCCCATGAAGTTAAGTGGTGATAAACACTGATGGTCTCGTGATCTCATCTCAACGGTGGACACTTTTTTCTTATAGTGCATATTTCATGCATACTATTTGTTATCATAATTTAATTTATCCGTATCATGTCAAGCACAAAAAGTGCATTTAACTTATATTGCATGGTTTAATCCAATATTAGGATACGGTCTGGAGCTAGAAGTTTAGAAGTATATAATATTTGCTACCATTGAAAAACAATTTATTTCTTGAAGCTCATTGATAGTTTTCTTATATGAATTTTTATTAATATAAGTAATATTTTTATATTTTTAATATGTGAACAGTAAAACCGGTTGAACCCGGTTGAACCAGTGACCCAGTGACTCAGTACCTCGACCGGTTCGATGACCGGTCCGAGTTTTAAAACACTGCTTTCTACTAAGGGAGTAGTGTAGAACAGGAATGTTTACACTACTCCTATATCTGGAAATCTCATCATCAGGATTCTAGTACTGAAGGGATTGATGCTAGAGTTCTGATGTAATCTTAAGACCTTAGTGTTTAATGTATGTATTAAGAAAGGAATCACCAAGGGATTGGGGTTTCTCATTAATGTATCTATCAGGGTAGTAAGGGATTACATCTTGATTATAAGTAGAAGGTTGATTAACATCACATGAAAAATAATTCATCATATGGTCAGTTTTTACATGAGTTTATTGTTGAGGGAAGTTGTTTTCTGACTACTTGTTTTATAGCATTATATTCTGTTACTTCAAATCAATTTTCTGGTGACAAAACACTCATGATTTTTACAAACTCTTGTTTGATTCAAATTAGTTTTCTATGTTTAATTGGTGTTTGAATACAAATATCTGTGGGAATGATCTTTACTCATCATTTTATTACTTGTACGACTAGTACACTTGCTAGATCTGCAACAAGTTTTTGGCGCCGTTGCCGGGGATTTGTTTTTCAACATTGATTGACACCATAGAAATATGAGATTGAATCCTTTTATTTTCAGCATTTTATCTGGTGTTAAATTTCTGGTCAATTTTGATTCTGTTGTATGCGAGATACTATTGATCCAAACTTCTTGTTGTATGATCCAAAATTAGAAAAGACTTTGAGGAAGAAAAGAAGGGCAACAAGACAAAGAAGACAGTTTCAAGAAAGGGGTGAATCCAGTGCTGTCAACCAAGAAGAAATAATGGCAGAGAACCACAGACCACCACCAAAACAGAGGACACTGGGAGATTACATGACTCCTGCAGTGATTCCTCTGATTGGTAGTGTTGTGCGCTCTACAGTAGAGCCAAATAACTTCGAATGGAAGCCTGCATTGGTACAATTGGTGCAGAAGGAGAAGTTTGCTGGAACCAGTGCAGAGGACCCTTACTTGCATATAGAATTTTTTTTGTTAATGAGTGATACTGTGAAAATTAATGGTGTCACAAGGGATGCAATTCTGCTGAGACTATTCACTCATTCACTGAAGGATGATGCAAGGAGATGGTTGCAGTCATTGCCTCAAGGGAGTATAACAACTTGGGATGATCTGCAAACCAAGTTCTTGGCCAGATTCTTTTCAGCATCCAAGAGGGAAAAGTTGAAGGATGAGATCACAGGCTTCAAGCAAAAAGAATCATAATCCATTTATGAGGCTTGGGAGAGATTCAAGACTTTATTGAGGAAATGTCCACAGCATGAAATAGAAGTGGGGAATCAAGCAGCAATATTCCTCCAAAGGTTGACAACCAACACTAGAACATTGGTGAATGCCACTGCTGGTGGTTCATTGACCACCAAGACTCCTCAAGAGGCTTTGGATATTTTTGAATCATTGGTATCTCAGGAATTTGATAATGCCCCAGTGACTGACAGAATGACAGGGATCATTAAGCTAGATGGGTATGATGCTTTGTTGGCAAAGAATGACCAGTTGATGCAGACACAGAAACAGTAACAACAACAGTTGGATGCTCTCACTAAGCAACTATCCTCACAAAAGGTTGCTTCTGTAGATACCAATTGTGTGTGTGCTATCTGTGGCAAAGACCATGTGACAGAGGAATGTGACTATGGGGGATCACCAGAACATGCAGAAGTTAATGGAGTGTGTTATGACCATCACAACCAGAGGAATTACAACAACCAGGGGCGAAATTTGTATCTGCCACCATGGAAGAACAAGAATCAGCACCCAGGGTTTAGTTATAGTTCCAACCATCAGTTGAATCCTCCACTGCATCCTCCTCCAACACACTAATCACAGCCAAGTGATACTGCTGCATGGGAAAAATCCTTTGCTCAGTTATCCAAGACTACTCAAGATTACATTCAGGGGTCTAATTCATTCAGAGAGGAAACATCTGCATTCATGCAAGAGACCAAGACTTCATTCAGAAATCAGGAAGCATCTATCAGGAATCTAGAGACCCAGATTGGTCAGTTATCAAGACAGATATCTAAGAGACCACAGGGGAAGTTTCCTAGTGATACAATGGTGAATCCTAAGGAGCACTGCAAAGCAATCATGACAAGAAGTGGGTTGGTGCTTCAACAGGTGAAAAAGAATATAGAAGATAAGAAGAATGAAGAAGAGGTTGTGGTTGAAGTTGTAGTCTCTGATGATGGAGTAGAGAAGGTGAAGGAAAATAAAGAAAAAGAAACAGTGAAGGAAGATAAGGAAGAAAAAGAGGTGGTAGTTGAAAATGATAGTGTGCCCAAGAAAACAATGAAGTGGAAGAAGAAGAAGATGGCTGACAAGAAGGACCAGCCAGTTACTTTGTCTCCATATGCCAAAGTTCCTTACCCTCAGAGATTGAAGCAAGAGATTCAGAAACAGAACTATGCAAGATTTCTGGATATGTAACATCCCGGGCGGTGACGAGGGCGGGGAGTGATCGCCGGTGCGAAAGGGCATGGACAAGGAGCGGCTCCTGGAAGGCTTCTAGGGACGGGGGTACATGAATGAATCGAATCAACACCCGAAAGAGAGGGATTCCAGAGACTGTGCTGGTATGGGACGGTACAGTTGGGAATGACTTATAAGAATTAATTGGTACTACCTATACTAACAAGATGCATCTACTTTTCGATAGCCCGGATCGAAAGAACTCCACAGTTAAGCGTGCTTGACTTGGAGCAATTCAGGGATGGGTGACCTCCTGGGAAGTTTTCCCGGGAAGTGTGCGAGTGAGGACAAAGCACGCTGAAAAGTCTCGTGTTAGTGTATGGGGACAGTCGTTGATCCTTGCAAGTTGTCAGGCGTTACAAGTGGTATCAGAGCAGGGCCTCTCTTCCAGTACGGAGTGGTTCGAGGAGGAACCAGGCGGAAGCTGGTGGGCATGTAACATCCCGGGCGCTGACGAGGGCGGGGAGTGATCGCCGGTGCGAAAGGGCATGGACAAGGAGCGACTCCTGGCAGGCTTCTAGGGACGGGGGTACATGAATGAATCGAATCAACACCCGAAAGAGAGGGATTCCAGAGACTGTGCTGGTATGGGACGGTACAGTTGGGAATGGCTTATAAGAATTAATTGGTACTACCTATACTAACAAGATGCATCTACTTTTCGATAGCCCGGATCGAAAGAACTCCACAGTTAAGCGTGCTTGACTTGGAGCAAATCAGGGATGGGTGACCTCCTGGGAAGTTTTCCCGGGAAGTGTGCGAGTGAGGACAAAGCACGCTGAAAAGTATCGTGTTAGTGTATGGGGACAGTCGTTGATCCTTGCAAGTTGCCAGGCGTTACAGGATATCTTCAAGAAATTGCAGATAAACATACCATTTGCTGAAGCCCTGGAGAACATGCCTCACTATGCAAAATTTATGAAGGATCTTTTATCTAAGAAGAGGAAGTTAAAGGATGGTGAGATGGTGGCTGTGACGGAGGAGTGTAGTGCTCTGATTCAGAAGAAATTACCTCCAAAGTTGAAGGATCCAGGGAGCTTTAGCATTTCAATTGCAATTGGGGATGTGGAAGTTGGTAAAGCACTATGTGATTTGGGGGCAAGTATAAATTTGATGCCATTGTCTGTCTGTAGGGCATTGAGGATAAATAAGTTGAAGGATACCAATGTTATTCTGCATCTAGCAGATAGATCTATCAAAAGACCAGAAGGATTAGTAGAAGATGTGTTAGTTAAGGTGGACAAGTTTATTTTTCCTGTGGATTTTGTGATATTTGATATGGAGGAAGAGGATACTGAAAGTCCTTTTACTCCTAGGAAGACCATTCCTAGCAACTGCAAGATCCCTGATAGATGTTGAACAAGGGAAGTTGATGCTAAGGGTGGATGAAGAAACAGTTACAATTGATGTCTTTGAAGCCATCAAACATCCTGTTAATGTGGAGGATTGTTTCAGTATTGATGTCATACAGGAGATGGTGGAAGAAGTGAATAGATAAGAAGACTTTTCATTGGAGGAAGACAGATTTCTTGAGAAGACAAGTACAGAAAATTATCAAGAGGAACCGGTAGTGGAAGAGCTTGATAAAAAGATAGATGACATTCCTGTGGGAGCACCTAAGGTAGAGCTTAAAGAACTACCTTTAAATCTGAAGTATGTGTTCCTTGGGGATGATCAAACATATCCAGCAATCATCAATGCAATGTTATCTGAGAGTGAAGAAATGAAGTTGATTCAGGTACTCAAGAAGAATAAAACAGCTATGGGATGGCAATTTTCAGATCTTAAGGGTATCAATCCTTCTTTCTGCACCCACAAAATCTTGATGGAAGAGGAAGTCAAACCAGTAAGGCAACCACAGAGGAGACTCAACCCCACTATGAAAGAGGTAGTGAGGAAGGAGGTTGTGAAGCTACTTGATGCTGGGATGATTTATCCTATCTCAGACAGTGCTTGGGTGAGTCCTGTTCAAATAGTACCCAAGAAAGAGGGAATGACTGTGGTGAAGAATGAGCAGAATGAATTGATTTCCACAAGGACAATCACTGGCTGGAGGATGTGCATTGACTATCAGAGACTGAACAAGGCAACAAGGAAGGACCATTTTCCCCTTCCGTTCTTGGATCAGATGTTGGAGAGGTTGGCAGGACATGCCTTCTATTGTTTCTTGGACGGCTATTCAGGTTACAATCAGATAATTGTGGCTCCGGAGGATCAGGAGAAGACCGCATTTACATGCCCATATGGAATTTTCGCATACCGGAGAATGCCCTTCGGCTTATGCAATGCTCCTGCCACTTTTCAAAGGTGCATGATATCCATTTTTTCTGATATGGTAGAGAAATATATAGAAATCTTCA
>NW_026896374.1:0-22224 GCF_033153095.1 Gastrolobium bilobum | reverse complement strand
AGCTCCTGAAGACCAGCCAAAGACCACTTTCACTTGTCCCTATGGCATCTTTGCCTTTAGGAGAATGCCCTTTGGACTGTGCAATGCGCCAGCCACCTTGCAAAGGTGCATGATGGCAATTTTTGCTGACATGATAGAACAATATGTGGAAGTCTTATGAAGAATGCCTAGGAAATTTGGAAAAAGTTCTTGAGAGGTGTGAAGAGACAAATCTGTCATTTTATGGTGAGGGAAGGCATAGTTCTAGGACATAGGATCTCTAAGGCTGGTTTAGAGGTTGATAAGGCCAAGATAGACCAAATTGAAAAATTGCCACCCCCTGTTAACATAAAGGGGATAAGGTCTTTCCTTGGGCATGCTGGCTTTTATAGGAGGTTTATAAAAGACTTTTCCAAAACCTCAAAGCCTCTTAGTCATTTGCTGGAAATTAACACCCCATTCCATTTTGATGAGGCTTGTCACAAAGCCTTTAGGAGCTAAAACAGAAATTAATTTCTGCTCCCATCATAATAGCCCCTGACTGGTCACTGCCCTTTGAGTTAATGTGTGATGCAAGTGATTGGGCAGTGGGGGCTGTTTTAGGACAAAGAAAAAATAGAGTTTTTCACTCTATTTACTATGCTAGACGAACCTTAAATGGAGCCCAACTGAATTATACAGTTACTGAAAAAGAACTGTTGGTTGTTGTATTTTCCTTTGACAAGTTTAGATCCTATTTGGTAGGTACCAAAGTCACTGTATATACTGACCATTCTGCCATAAAATATTTGGTGGAAAAGAAGGATTCCAAGCCTAGATTGATTAGATGGGTTCTTCTCCTTCAAGAGTTTGATATGGAGATTAAAGATAGGAAAAGAACCGAGAATCAAGTGGCTGATCACTTGTCTAGGCTTAATGAAGGGCAGAAAAATGATGTGGGAGTTGAGAAAGCCATTAGGGAAACTTTACCGGATGAGCAGCTATTTTTAATTACCACCAACACAACCCCGTGGTATGCTGATTTTGCTAACTATTTAGTTAGTGGGGAACTTCCTAAAGAGTTGAGTTACCAACAGAGGAGGAAGTTGGTGCATGACAGTAGGTTTTATTTGTGGGATGAACCCTACATGTTTAAAAAATGTGCTGATCAGATAATTAGGAGATGTGTGTTGGAGGAAGAGAAAGAAGCAATTTTACAGCAATGTCATGACTCACCATATGGTGGTCATTTTGGTGGTCTAAGGACAGCAGCAAAGGTGTTGCAATCTGGTTTTTATTGGCCTACTTTATTCAAGGATGCCAATGTTTATGTCCATAAATGTGATAGGTGTCAAAGGACTGGCAATGTGTCTCGAAGGCAAGAAATGCCTTTGAAGCCAATTTTGGAAATAGAACTTTTTGATGTTTGGGGCATAGATTTTATGGGACCATTTCCCCCTTTCTTTGGGAACCAATATATATTGGTGGCTGTGGACTATGTTTCCAAATGGGTAGAGGCTGCTGCCCTACCCACAAATGATTCAAAAGTGGTAATTAAATTCTTGAAAAAGAATATTTTTACCCGATTTGGAACTCCAAGGGCCATTATAAGTGATGGAGGTAAGCACTTTGCTAGTAGACAATTTGAAGCCCTTTTGGCTAAATATGGAGTTAAGCATAAAGTCTCTACTGCTTACCACCCACAAACCAGTGGGCAAGTAGAAGTCACAAATAGGGAAGTGAAAAGAATTCTGGAAAAAGTTGTGAATCCTTCAAGGAAGGATTGGTCCTTGAAATTAGATGATTCCTTGTGGGCTTATAGGACAGCCTATAGAACACCTTTAGGTTGCTCACCTTACAAATTGATTTTTGGTAAAAATTGTCATTTACCCTTAGAGTTGGAATATAAAGCATACTGGGCTACTACTCAATTGAATGTTGATGCCACTGCCTCAGGAGAAAAGAGAATTCTCCAACTGAATGAAATGGATGAATTTAGATTAAATGCTTATGAAAATGCCAAGCTGTATAAAGAACAAATGAAGAGATGGCATGATAAGCAAATTTTAGATAGGCAGTTTTTTGAGGGACAACAGGTCCTGCTCTTTAATTCTAGGCTAAAATTCTTCCCGGGAAAGTTAAAGTCTAGGTGGTCTGGTCCATTTAAGGTAACAAAAGTCCATTTGCATGGTGCAGTGGACATTTTAAATGAGAAAGATGGGACCAAGTTCACTGTCAATGGTCAAAGGCTTAAAAATTATTTGGGGGAGGGAATTGAGAAAGCTCAAATCTCAATATCTCTTGCTGACCCTCCCACCATTTAAACACAAACGAACAGTGAAGAGTCTAGCTTGAGACTCTAATCAAAATTAAGCTTTGTTACTGTTGTGTTTTGTATATATTTCAGTTACTTTTTTTTCAGTTGTTTTGAAAAAAAAAAAAAAAACTTTTGCAGATAGAATATCTGAGTCCTGACACTCTCATTCTTTTTGTTTTCAGGTGTTAAGCGAATTCTGTTTGCTGATTTCTGGAAGCAAATTCAGTATAAAGTTTGGGGGAGTGGTCTGAGTATCAACTCAGTTTTATTTTTGCTATTTTTCTGTTTTTGGTAATTTCAATTTGCTGTTTTAATATTTTTTAGGCATCATGGTTAGAAAACATATCTTGCGTAGTGGAGGACCTCACAGTCCAAAGCTTACACCTCACACACCTGATCCTGAGAGTTTTTCCCTCTCCTCCTTCACATGTGAAAAAGCAATAGAAAGGTTTGAAAAAACTATGCTTGCTAGGGACCCTACCCCTGACAAGGGATTTGAGGAAAATGCCTCTTATCCTGAATATGTGCATGAGGTAGTAAAAACTCAACATTGGGAACAGTTTTACCTGCATCCTAAGGATGCGGCTAATGTCAATGTGGTAAGGGAATTTTATGCAGAAATTTTGAATGACAGTCAAACTGAGGTTAGTGTCAGGGGCATTAAAGTTTCCTTTGAACCCAAAGTTATTAGGGAATTCTTTTCCCTACCTAAGGCCTCTAAAGATGAGTTTGCCAAGTATGTCAAGAAGCATGATCCTGCTTTCATGGCAGCAATATTAGAGGTCATAGCAGTCCCTGGGGCTGAATGGGAGATAAAGGAAAAGAACTATACTCTGCAAAAACACTTTCTAAATGAAAAAGCTCAAACGTGGTACCATTTCATTAGAGCCAGATTGCTTCCTACCACTCATGTAAATTTAGTGACTAAGGATAGAGCTGTGTTGTTGTGGTGTTTATTGGTTGGGAAACCAGTAGATGCTGCCAAATTAGTTTTTTCGGGAATTGGAGCTTGTGCTGGGGGTAGGAAAGGCAAGCTACGGTTCCCTAGCTTCATATCACAATTATGCAAGAAAAAGGGTGTCACAGCAAACCAAGCTGATGTGTTCTTTAAAGTTAGTGAGGCTATAACTCTGCGAATCATTACTAAATTAAAAAAGGGCATTGCTGCACCCTCTGTTGAGAAAGAAAAGTTGGAAATAGAAGGAAAAGAAAAGTTGAAGGGGGTAGTTGAAGAGGAGAAGACTCAGTCTTCTCCCCCAGAAAAGAAAGGGAAATTTGTCCCTAATGTTGCAAGTTCTTAGCAACAGAGGGCTGAAAATATTGCAAATCACTTGGAGACTATGGGCCCTCCCACTAAAGACCAGCCTTTCCCAGGCGGGTTACATAATAATCTGGTTCACATACATAAAGTGCTCATGCAAATGCAAGATCATAACAAAAAAATGGACTTGCTGTTTGAGAAAACATATGATCAATTTTACACTTTTATGTATAATAGAGCCAGATTTCATGATTACATTGTAGGGAGGGACATAGTCTTGAATGATTTTTTGAAAAAAATACCTTTGCAAATTTTCCTGGTTTACCTTCATTTCCTGATGATTTAACATGGCCACCTTCTTCAGTATTTGTTGATCCACAGATAACAGAGGTCATGGAAAAAGCTGCTGGCAATCCTCCTCCTCCCCAACCCACAAGGCAAGAAACAACTCCTTTACCTACAAAGGAACATGGCCACACATTTAGCTCAAGAAAGAGGGGAAGGCCAAGAACAAAAGCTGCCATGGAGGAAGTGAGTGACAATGAAGAAGAAGAAATGCAATCTTCTAAATCAGAATCTGAAGATGTTGATAAATCTGAGTCAGGGGACTCAGATTATCAGGAGAAATAGGCCAGAACTTCTTCTGGCCTCAGGTTACACTGATCCTACTTGTAAATTTTTTTTTTATTTGTGTAACTTGTTTGAGGCACAACAGTGAGGACACTGTTGAAGTTAAGTTTGGGGGAGAGTATTATGTTAGTGCACCATAAACCATGTTTGCTCTTTAGAAATTTTTTTAGTTTGAATTAATTTCTTATGTTTCAGTTGCTGTTTTGATTGGATTTGTTGTTTTTAGAGTTGTAGGAAGTTTTCTGTTGGTTTGGTTGTTTTTAGTTAGGAAGAGATTTTGTGTTGTTTTGAACTGTTTTGTATATATTTGCTGTTTTGGTGAAAGGGAATTTTGGATATGAGAATGGATTTGAGGAGTGTGATGTTTAGCAATGAGTGGTCAGTATCACAACTAAGCAGCTGAGAATTTGAATAAAGGAAAAGAACTCAGGGCAGTTGTGTGGATGAAGAGTGATATGAGTGTTTTAAATGATTGATGGGTAAAAGGCAGTGAGAGGTTGAGAAATTTAGTTGATTAATGCAGCTTGAGTGTTTTAACAATAGACACTAGAGATGGTGACTAGACCCAACACAGTGAGTCATTGAGCCTACACAGTCAAATTTTTTTTTTATGAGAGGTCTTCACTGCGTTAGTGAGACAGAACTTGCTTTGATGCTCAGTTGATGAAGTGTTTCACTTGCTTAAGTTTAAAATGACGAGGGCATCTTTGTTGTTATGTTTAACCATTTTCAAACCAAAAAGCCATCCATAGATCATCATCCATTGAAAACCCATTTTGAGCCTTTGATTTTTTTCTTTTCACATACCCACGTTTTATCTTATCCCACAATCTACCATACCTCTTAGTTATGATGGAAAGAAGAAAAAAAAAAATTAAGAAGCAAAGATGTTGTTGGCTGTTTTTACCAAGTGAAAGCAAGAAGCTGCTAAATAAAAGAGAAATAATAGTTGTTTTTAAAAAAAAAAAGAAAAAAAAGAAATAGCAGTAAAAAAATGGCAGCCACTGTATTGATTGTTCAAGCTTCAGGATCATGATTAGTTTCCATTGTAACTAAGTTAGCCGAATCCTCACTGTTTGTCCACCCTCACCTTAACCAAGTTACAACCTATTCAAGTCCCTTTGATTGAGCTTAGGTCTGTGTATCGCTTTAGAGACAAGAGCATCTTAGCAAGCCTATGTTGCATCTTTTTCCAGTGTTGGATTGAGAGAAACAGAATCCTTGAGCATTGAGTGGATATTTTTTGTAATTGAGTGAGGAATTGAAAAGTTGCCATCTCTGTTGCATTGTTAAAAAATTATGCATGCTGTGTTAAGAAATAAAAAAAATCAAGATCTCCTTTGTCATTATTCTACAGTCATTGAGACATTCATGCATTTGAATTTTGCACACTGCCTGCTGAGTAATTTTATGGAATAAAGGATCACTAAGCTGTCTGGTTTGTGATTGACTGATTGCTGAATTAAAAACATTCCTCTGTTCCATGTTCTTTGTGAAAATTTGAAGCGCTGATTGGTTTGAGTATTTCTGAATTGTGCTGAAATTTGTTTCCTGGTTGAGAAGAATGGTTAATTTACTAAATCCATGTGCTAATTTTTTCTGTCACTTGAGGACAAGTAACAATGTAAGTTTGGGGGTGTGATAAGTCTCTTTAATGAGACTTAGAACATATGGTTTAGAGTGTAATTGGTGAGAAATGAATGACTTTTGTGATTAAAATACCCCAAAAATTCATGTTGAACTGAAATTTAATGGGCTTAAGTGCTAATGGGCTTAAACTTGTTATTTTACAGGCCCATTTTGTTAACAATCATCAGGAAATGAAGCAAGAGGAAAAGAAAAGGAAAAGCAAAAAGAAAGTGATGGGCCGGACCTAAAATACTAAAGCCCAGAGAAAAAAAAAGGGAAAGGAAGAGAAGAAGATAAGAGGAGGAATTGGGCTGGATCTTTTGTTGAAGGCCCAAGTTAAAGAAAAGAGGAAGCTGATGGGACCAGAAGAAAAACAAAAGTGAAAGCAAGGATCAGAAAAAAAAACCCTAACGTCTTTTCTCTCTGACCGAACCCTAACCCTCATTCAACCCATCTCCATCGTTTGCACCCTTTCTACCCGATTGACACACCAAACCGCACAATTTCGCAAACCACGGAACCTTAGCCATTGAAGATTAGTGCTTTGAGAAACAACCAGAACCTAACCACTATTTTGAGTTAGAAAAAGGACAAAAGAAAACCGTTACTGAGTGGTGAGCTGGATACTTTTCGAGAGTGAGGCTGGAGCGTTTTTGGGCAAAAGTTTTCGTGCGGGTTGAAGGAGCAACAATCCATTCAGATTGTCTGAGGAGGGAGCTGTTGGGGACCACTTGCCTGTAACGCGCGAGAAGCGCGTAACACCTGCTGAGCTGGAGAGAAAAATCGTGCAAAGAAGGAAAGGAGCCCTATAAAAAGGGAAAGAGGAGTGAGTCAAACGGGTCTCTTCTTCCCTTTCTGTTTCTGATTTATCGTTTTTTTTAGTTTTTGCTTTCTGAACAATTTTTATTTTATTTTCTTTTAATTTCTATTTTGTAATGAGATTCTGGTTCATCTGATGAACTCGATGCATGTATTCACAGCACTGAAATTGCTGGTTGTTAGGCTAGTGCTGTAATTTATTTTCTAGCATTTCTCTTTTGTAATTTCTTTAATTTTCTGTTACTGTGTGTAAGCCTTATCCATATGGATAGTGGCTAACTTTTTAGAGGTTGGGTTTAGGTGATACCCAAACCTCAGTGCTTGTTAAATGTTTGATTTTCTGGTTTTAATTTTTATATCTCAGTTGTTTAATGCTTTTTTTTATGTTTAAAACTATCTGCATTTTGGCCGAATGTCAGAGGTTTGGTTAGGATTTAGTTGTTGAGAAACAACTAATTCTGGATTCTGCATTAGACACATGGACTTAGATGAGAAATCATCTAAGGGATCTCAATTCAGAAATGAATGAGTCCTCATGGAATATTGGACCTGAGTCTTAAGAGTCCTAATCCCACTTGGCATAGAGATATGGAAGTGGGCAACTTTGGGATAAAATAATTTTTAAGAGATTAAAATTAACAATACAGTTCTGTTAACTGAGAATCTTAGGATGAGCTTTTTGTTAATCAAATTATTTTTCAAGCACTGTGGGGAAGGAGAGCCAGAACTCAACCCACCTTTTTAAACCTCTTTATCAACTCAGATTTTCCAATTTCCTTTGTTATTTCGTATTTCAATCTCTATTCTGTTTTCAAAATTTTTGTCACATCTGTCATTTGAGTTGTTTCATTCTTACTTCTTATTTTATAACTTAGGAAAGTAATTCAAAAAATTTTAAAAGAAAAGTGAACAGTAGTGTTTTAGGTCCATTCTAGATTATTTTTTTTACTTTACAATTTTATTTCTTCTATTTTCAAATAGTAACTCAGTTTTAAGCAATTACAAATTTTAGTCATTTCAAAACGCCAACGATCCTTGTGGGAACGATAACTGGGACTTATAACAGCCCTATATTACTTGTTGTCGCGTATACTTGCGCGCATTACTTGCACAACTATTAGCAAGGCAACACTCAACTCAACTGAATACCCCAGGGCCCAAGTACTCAACTCGCCTCCTAGCCAATCACCAGGCTAGCTCGAGCCCATCCTGGCTCTGATACCACTGTCAGGCGGGTTCAGGGGAAGCCCGTGGCGGGGGTGGGACTCATCACACTTGAATATCTCAACAATCTTCCCCTCCAGTCTGAAACCCAACATTGATATATGCTCCCCTCAACAGAAAACCCCAAGGCCCAAGTACTCAACCCGCCTCCTAGCCAATCACCAGGCTAGCTCAAGCCCAACCCGACTCTGATACCATTGTCAGGTGGATCCAGTAGAAGCCCGTGGCGGGGGACCACCACCAATGGGCTAAGGCTACACCAACCCAAAATCTTAAGGCATTGGGTTCATGGGTCCTTCCACTTATATACTCTTCACATAGCCCATTACCAACCAATGTGAGACTCATCACACTTGAATATCTCAACAATCTTCCCCTCAAGTCTGAAACTCAACATTGATATATGCTCCCCTCAACTGAATACCCCAGGGCCCAAGTACTCAACCCGCCTCCTAGCCAATCACTAGGCTAGCTCGAGCCCAACCCGGCTCTGATACCACTGTCAAGTGGGTCCAGGGGAAGCCCGTGACGGACATTGATATATGCTTCCCTCAACCGAATACCCCAGGGCCCAAGTACTCAACCCGCCTTCTAGCCAATCACCAGGCTAGCTCGAGCCCAACCCGGCTCTGATACCACTGTCAGGCGGGTCCAAGGGAAGCCCGTGGCGGGGGACCACCACCAATGGGCTAAGGCTACACCAACCATAGCAAGTGGATCAGACACCGTGTCTCAACCCAAAATCTTAAGGTATTGAGTTCATGGGTCCTTCCACTTATATACTCTTCACTTAACCCATTACCAACCAATGTGGGACTTGTAACACCCCGTATATATCCAGTAATGTTATCATAATATCGTATTAAGCTGCGCTTAATTAAAAATGCGGAATTACTTTTTCTTTTCAATTATGATGCCATTAACATTACCAACTTGCTTAATAATCAATTAAGAAAACATCTGCTGTATGTAATTGCAATAAAACAGCTAACTGAAATACCTCATAACATAGATAATATAAGTGTGGCTCTAGTCATGGAACTACAACAATGTAGGCCAAACCATCTAACAGTTTATACAACTCCAATCTAAAAAAGTACTAACAGAGAGTGTCATGGACAATCCCCATGCTCACTCAAATAAGGCAACATGCCTAACATCAGTCTCAACAACAACATAATGATAAAAGGCATAAAACATAATCAGCATCCGAATCCAGTCATGCTAACACAAAGCAGTAAAACATAATCAGCTAAGCTCCGGCCTCCTGCCGCCTGAGGCATCAGTACTCATACTACTTGATCCTGAAATAAGCATTCCCCAAACGTGGGGTAAGATCTCTAATCTAGAAATCTCAGTAAGTCAGTGAGTCCTCAAGGATCTTCCACCCCAAGCTCACTTACATGCGCAATATAAGTTCAAAAGCAGTTTATCATTTATCATTTCTAAAACAATGCAATGCAGCAGATAATCATGCCATGTGTGTCAATACTAATCTACTGGCCAGAGACAGTGCAGGTATACGTCTATCACCTACACACCGTGCAAGTACCACTTGCATTCACCCCGGTACACCGTCTTGTATGGCGCTACATACTCAGGCTTCCCGTCAAGATGAAACAACACATGCATATTAAAAGCCATTACATGTAAAGTTCAAACAACATATCAAATATCCAAAAGCATGTACACAACATGCATAAACCATACCCCCATGGGACATGGTTGAACCGCAACATGGCTAAACCAAGGACACGAAAGCTTACCTCTAAGCTAGCTATCCAATGCCACAAGCTCAAAGTCCAATCACAGCAGATCAAAATCTGATATGGACCAAATATAAATCAATAACATGTACCACATGCATACAAATTAAAGACAACGCCTTTTCATTACGCTTTATGTCTTAAGGCTTCTCACCAAGCCATAAGCCCTTAATCACTTGATTCTGACTTAGTTTAATTAAAACAGAAGTTCAACCTCATCAATCTAGGGTCCTCAAACCCCCAATAGCCTACTTTCCTCACAGCACAACTACTGTTCTTCGAAATCCCAGAATATCCGGATATATGTCGGGGGAATATCCGGATATCTCCAAGCCCATATCTGGATATCAATATCCGAATATCATATCCGGATATTTCGCGACAGAATGCAGTTTATGCATTTCGCGAGATATCGCTCCCAAGGTTCCATTTTATTAAAACTGAAGTTGTAATTCTTTCCCAAAAATTCTGAGATTTTAATATGTTAAACTAAACATCACAATCTTTCCAACAACATATCTTATGTCTCAATCGGAGTTGTATAGCTTCGGTTATGATTTTCGCAAAGTGACTGCTGCCAACTGAATTTCCAGCAACCAAGATGCGACTTTAAACTAACACTGAGTTCAAACCATTTATCCAATGGCTACGAAATTTTACAGGGTTGTAGCCCTATGTGTTAGCTTCACATAGGTCCAAACGGCACTCGATTTAAAGCTCTGTAGCTCAAGATATTGAATTTTTACCAAGACAGGTTCGTTGCTGTCCCGAAATCCGGATATCCATATCTTGATATGCATATCCGGATATTTCGCGACAGAATGCAGTGTTTTTGCATTTCGCGACAGAATGCAATTTTTTTGCATTTCGCGAAGATATCCTACGAAGGTGGTTCATTTCAAGCATACAGAAGCTTAAACATGCGATTTAAGGCGTGTTTAACATTACCCAACATTAAGTTATCAACTTTAATCCATTACATGCATCAAGGTTCCACTTTTAAGCATAAAAACTCAAGATCATGGGTTCAACAACTTACCCAAGCTTAAAACAGAAAATGATGATGCTCTTGGAGCTCACTTGAAGCTCCCAAAGTCCAGCACACACAAGGAAACGAAAATGGCACACCAAAGGTTGGTTCTTAGCACCAAAGATGGCTTCTTGGTACCACAAATGCCAAGCCAAAGGTTCACACCCTCAACAAACTCAGAGGCAGCAATTACCACCCCTCACACAGCAACTCCAACTCAGCAAGAAGGTCTCACACCCAATCCCAAGGCTTTATCTCACTCACACAAGGATGATTGGTGAAGGAAAAGTGAAGAAAAGCTACAAGGAAGGTCAAGAAATGGTGGAAGGCAAAGGGTAGCAACCACCAGCAGCCAATCACGTAAAAATGGTTGAGTATCAGCCTAGGGTTTTGTGCCAAGCACTATATATAGGCGGTTAAGTCACTAACACACAGTATTATCATAAATAGCTACGCTTAGCATTTTAATCCCAAACTTAGGGTTCTGAACCTACTCAATTTTACAAGATTTATCATATTTTTATTTTATTTTTCCCAGCACCTTTCTGGTACGCGCTTTCCATAGCCAGTATTAGTTTCTGGCACCAGTTCTCATTATCTGGACTTGAAACTCGTTTTACAAGTCCTACATATCATTCTAGTAATTATCATGCACTTATTATAATTTTATGGGATACTTTTTCGGCATGCATTTATACCGACTAGCAGAACCGGTATCTGCACTTTTCTTCCGAAAAGCGACTTCAGCATTATTACTCACTTACTATAATTATTAAAGCCTCATAATAATTATTAGGGTCAATTAGGGAATCATTTCCTATTTTCTCATAATTTATTAATTAAATTTCTTAATTAACGGTGCGGGTTCTTACAGGACTCATCACACTTGAATATCTCAACAATCTCTCCCTCAACCGAATATCTCACAGCTCAAGTACTCAACCCGCCTAAGCAAGAAGATAGCCAGAGTAAGGATAATATTTTGATTCAAAGCATGTATATAATTTCTCTTTTGTCTGTTTGATTTTTCTAATTTTACCGAACATGTTTTTAATTGATAATTTGATTTACGGAAAATCAAGTAGAGTAAATTTAGATATTGTACGCCATTTTTAATGTCATTGTCAAGTAAAATATGTGATTTCATTATACAATCAACTTTTCTAAAAATTTAACTCTTTGGAAGCATATAAATAATGTTATTATACCTCTTAGCAACTCCTCATGCGGAAGCACCTCTTGAGTTTTAAAGCATGGATATTAATTGGGCATGTTTATTTTTTTATTTTAATATCTTATGCTTAATTTTAATGAAGTTTTTATTTAAAGATTGAGGAGACAAATACAATGTGCAAATTACAAATCACTTAGTATATCACATTTTGGAATTTTTTTCAAATCTTAAACCATTGAATTTTATTATACCTTGTATACTCAATTTTTTTAAGTCACTATGATTTATTTAGTGGTCTTAAGATACGTGTTTAATTCTTACTATTATATAGAGATTTATTATTCTTATGTTATATAAGATAGAATTTATTTTTTATACACATAAATTCAAGATGAGTTTCATTTTACTTTTTCTTTTTCTCCCCTAAAAGTGGATCCCATCTATTAATATTTATATTCTACGGCATAAGAAAACTATATCCCATTATATATTATATAAAAAAAACCATGGTCTTTCCATACACATATTTTGTTTTGTTTAAATAATTTTATTAATTTCATGTTATCTCATGTCATAGTGATAAATTTATGAACTCCTTCACATAAAAAAAGTGACATAATTATTGAATGGTGTGTAAAAAAGAAAACTTATCTCATAATATCAGAATAGTTTTTTCCTTTGTTTAACCAGGGAACTGCATTATTTAAACGAAAGAGAAAATGCAATGGCCGGAACAATAATGACAACAGAGTTAGAAGGAGCCGAGATAGTGAATGTGATGGATGTGTGTGTTGGGAGTAGGGGATCCTCACAAGTACACAAAACAGGCTTTTCACAGAGCTTAAGGCCAAACATGATTCTTTCTGAGTTTTTGTACTTTTTTTTTGGTAACAGAGTTTCTGTACTTCACCTGCATCACTGTTTTACATTACATACTCAATTAAATACTCAATCTGATCTACATCATTTTAATTTGAGTAAACTTTGTTTTTTTCCCCTTAAAGTAGGACGTCGTTATTTTATTCTATTAGTTCTTTTCATTAAATTAATCTTTTAAAAAATATGTATTATCATATAATTCATAAAATTTTATTATTAAATTAGTTATATAACAAAATAGTTATGAAATATATTTATTTATATTATTATTATTATTTTTTGGTGGATATATTATTATTTTAATCTCTTCAAATACATAAAATAACGTGTTAGATCTGTAAATGACTAATACAATGTTATTTTAATCCTTTAAATAATTATTTAATAACAAAAGTTTGTTAAAAAACTAACAAAATAATACTCTAATTAAAAATATATATAAATTTTACAATTTTAACTTTTACTCAAACTAGGTCGATTTTCGCACCGTAAAGTCAATAATTCAATAGTAATTTATAAAAAAAATTTACATAATGTGTATAGAAGATTAGGCCAGCCTTTATAAAAATTAAAAAATTATTCTCCTTTACATAAAAAATATGGACTCAAATATTAATTAGGATAAAATTTAATATATATACTAGTGATATTACTTTTAATTAAAAATATAAGATGCATGTATTATTTTTAATTAACTTATCCTTTCTTTAAACATCTCATTTGTAAAATATAAAAAAATATATATATATATATATATGTTGTATTTTTATTCAAAAATAATACCCGAAACTCTTTAAAATGTTGAATATGCGCATTTTCATAACTTACATAATTAAACGTAATAAAATTAAAATGTAAGTATGTATATTTTCAAAAAAAATGTAAGTAAGTAAAAATATATTAAACTATCTATAAATAAATAATAAAAATTATATAAATATAAAGTAACATGTACATAATATATATGTTTACACCGATCTGTTTTCTTATGATCATATCTGCTTCGTAAAGACCTAAAAACCTCTGATCTTGTAACATCGGAAAGTAATTAATGCTTCATGGATGCTCTGCAACCTACCTACCTCCTTCTCCTTAGTCTATAGGTTTCCTTGTCTTTTTCAATTGTACGGATTTTATCTTTATGCTTGTGACTCGATATTATTTTATAGGAATTCAATTGTATCCTCACATAAAATCAAGAGCTTTACTCTGCAATTCAAAGAAGACGGTATGGGACGCACTTGCAATTTGCAAATCTAACTATTTGCATTCTTCCGTCTTTAAATTAAACTGTGTTTTCCTTTAAAATTTTATCCATGGATTGTTTAACTTATAATAAAAAAGTCTTTAAATAGAAAGCCATTCGTTCTCATGAGTTTTTCACCTTTTCTCCTGTGATAATAAAGAGCTAGTCTAAGGATTAGGTAAATGCAATTATCAGTATTATGGTAGAAAAGTGAGTTTGGTATGAAAGTATAAAAAAAATTGTTTGGTTGACCAAAATTTTACTAAAAAAATTGAGTTAAATTTTTTGAGTCTTTATTTGGTTAAAAATAAAATAAAGATGAGAAAATGAATAGAAATGACAAAATTAACTCTTACACTTTACAAAAAAATTTGGTCTAGTGTACGGAATTTTTTCTTTGGTCTAGGGGTATTTTGGTTCAATGCAGGTTGTCCTTATTTTTATTTACTCATGTAATTACAAATATCATCATACAAGTGGTCATTTCAAATAGTGATTTATTCCCCATTTTACACTCATACTTCATATGTTAGGAAAATCTGTTAGATGGAAAAATATTTCAAAAACTTTTGCCAAACATGGACATCTAAATTTATCAAAATCAGATGCATGAAATAATAAAAATATAATTTGAACCAAACGCCTCCTAAAATACAATACGTTGAGGATAAAGTGATTAAAGTAAGTTATGGGAAAATACTTTCAGTTTATCTATTAAAAAAAAAGCCACTCATTGTACTTGTTTAAGTATTGTGTATCTACCAAAATAAATTCACATATGGAATAGCACATATATATACACGACCACACGAAAACAAAATTAACGGCGCGTCAAATCAAAGGACATATAACACTAAGTTCGTAAGTACATTAGAATTAAGATAATTCTATTACATTATGTTGTTAAATGCGTATCATATCCATTACACATAAAGGGAAATTCTACATTTTTTTGACAAATTATCCTAACAAGATTAATGTATAAATAATTAAAAACAAGGGTATAGAAGATGAAGTAGCAGCATATGTTTAATATATATTACGATATGACACCCATGTCTTTCGAATCATATATATATATATATATATATATATATATATATATATAGACTCAGATTATATTTATAAATATTTTTGTTTACAAACTAAATTAAGTACGATCGGTCATACTTTAATCATGCAGTGTACGATCAGTCATACTTTAATCATGCAATGTACGACCAGTCGTACTTAATGTAATTTGTAAAAAAAAAAAATTTATAAACGGATATTATTCCATATATATATATATATATATATTTTGCTGCCAACGTCTGGATGGTTATTGTTTTCCAACCTAGCTAGTTCAGTTTGTTCGGGACACATATGGAAGATTCCTTCATTGAACAAACCCCAACCCCAAACATAATCTGCCAAAACAAAAACCAACAAGCCTCGGAAAAATCATGGGGAAAAGGGCAGTTTCGGAAAAACACCTGTCTTCAATGTTTTGAAGTACACAGGAAATTAAAAAACTCTCGCCACCTTTTTTTATCTCCATCCAAACAGTACCTCACATCACTTTTCTCTTATTATTCTCAACATAATGGATCCGGACGCATTCACCTCCACCCTATTCAAGTGGGACCCACGAACCGTCCTTTCCACTGCGCCGGGAACCCGAACCCCGCTTATGGAGTACACGATGGCTCCGCCGGTGCCCACGGTGGCGCATCCGGTGAGAGCACCGAGTGATCAGCTGCTGGGTGGGCTAGAGGAGCTTTTCCATGCTTACGGCGTCAGATACTACACGGCGGCGAAGGTGGCGGAGCTTGGGTTCACGGTGAGCACACTGGTGGACATGAAGGACGACGAGCTGGACGACATGATGAACAGCCTATCCCAGATTTTTCGTTGGGATCTCCCCGTTGGGGAGCGATACGGCATCAAAGCTGCCGTTAGAGCCGAACGAAGACGCATTGAAGGCCACGACATGAAGCGGCGCAACCTTCTCTCCGCCGACACCACCACCGCCAACACACTTGATGCTCTCTCTCAAGAAGGTGAGCTTGGCATATATATATGATGTATGTTAGCTATCAATTATGACTAGTTTTAATGGCTTAGTTTTTATAATATTTGAGGTGAAGGCTGGATATTAGTGCATGGTAATGGGCCAAATGAGTACCAATCAACCCAAAGGTAAAAAAGAAAGAGAGAAAGAGGTAATTTGATGATTTACTATTCTCTTTTATTATTTTTACTGCAGTTTGAAAGCAAGATCAACTTTTTGAAAGCAAGATCAAATCTGAACCATTGGATGGACAAAGAGATGGATGGACAGCAATGCATTTTGAGGCAGCTTTTTAGTTTTTAGTTAAATAGAAGTCTGAGTCATTTAGGGTCAGATACCGTACTTTTAGTTTCAGTTTACGTTTAGAATTTTGTATTTTCTCTCTTCGAATCTGAGTGTTTGTCTTGAAAGCTGGTGCATGTTCTTCAATTCTTGATCTCGAAGTGCATTGACAACGCAACTTCAAGGAAAGGAACCACGGATCTGCATACGAGCTCCTGTTTTCACATTTCTGATCTTTTTCTTCCTAGCTCTAGTTTAGGAACTTTGACTCTTGAAGAACCGGTTTGTAACTTTACTTTGAGTTTTCTTTCATGAATGTTTGTGATGCATGTTTCTTTACTTTTAGATTTGTAATATTTTTGAATATGGGTTTCTGATCTTTTCCTTTCTGGGATTCACGATGATTGGGTGATCTTTTATTTTTCTGAATACTGTGATGGTTTGCTTTAGTTTCATTTGATTAACAAGATTTTGATTTTAAGTTCAAGAACACCATGGGAATGGGTCTTGAATAATTTTAGCATAGCTATGATTGGGAAATCAGGTTATGTCCCTTGTTAATTGAACCCTTGAGGTTAGGGATAATCCAAGGAGGTCTTTGATATAATTTTTAAAGATTTAGAAGACTTTGGGAAAAGATCCTTCTAAAGATTAAAATCTGGAACTGGGAAGTTTCAGATAAAATAGCCATAGTAATTCGAATTCTGATACTAAAGTGCCGTAGCAGTTATAAAACGCAGGAATGCGAAATTTTTCCTTCATCCATGATTCAAAGAATTCCAGAACCTTATAATTGTTACATTTGTGATTAGATATCTCTCTGTTAAATTTTGTTTAATGCAAGTTTGATAAATACCTTGTTTGATTTAGAATTTTCTTAGTTTTAAAAGATTGATCACTTAATTTCAAGAAATTAGAAATAGGAATTAAAAAAGGAAAACTAAACAACCTGTTCCCTGAGAACGATAACTCTTTCTTTTGAGAAAAATACTACCCAACAAAATGGCGCCGTTGCCGGGGAACGGTGTTTGATTTAGTTTCTTTTTAAAATTCTATCTTTTAGTTCTTGAATTGGTTCTCTTTCATTTTCATTTTTAATTTTTCTTGAACTTACATTTTCCTTGTAGATTTTGCAGATCAATAATTTTTTACTATGAAAACAGATTGATACACTTAGCATTCTGCCAAATCTAAAAAAAAAAAAAAAAAAAAAAGTTTGGTTGTTAAACACTCTACAGGGGGATCACAATGGCATTGGCAGCTCAACTCGCAGCTTTGCATAACACAATAAAGGATTTGGTCATGGTTACGGAAGAATCCAAGCAACCAGCACCTACTCCAATAGTTGCTATAGCACCTATATGCTCACTTTGCTATGGTGCTCATGCCTTTGAAGAATGTCCCAGCAACCCAACATCTGTTCGTTATGTGGGTGGCTTCAACTACAATTACAACAACCCCAACCAATTTGATCAGCAAGGATGGCTGAACCAAGAATGTAATTTTGCCCAAAATCAAGGCCAAAGTTACCTATATCAGCAGCCTTATCATGGATGGCAACAGTCATTTGAACCGGATGAACCTTACTCACCTTGTTTTGTGCAGTCTCTTTTTGTTGAACAGCTAGAGCAACATGTTGCAGAAGCTCAACCTCCAAATGAGCAGTGGATGAATCAAATGCTACAAAACCATGAAGCTATGCTTCAAAGTCATGGAGCTATCTTGAAGAGCCTTGAGAGACAAATGGGACAACTTGTTTCTTCCCTTAGTAGCAAATCATTGGAGGCACTACCAAATGACACTCAGATACTAAGAGTGGAAGGAATGGAAGCTAGTAAGACTCTCCAATTGAGGAATGGCAGAGAAGTTGATCAACTTGAGCCTGTTATAAGGCCATCTACTATGAGAAAATTAATGGAGAAGGAAGGGAAACAAGAGGAAGATGCACCTTCAACCGAACCATCGACCATTCAAACTTCACATCAAGAAGAAGAAAAAGAAGAGGAAAACACTGCTGAACCATTAAGGGCAGCATTGAAATCAAATGGATTAGACAAGCCTATGCACAACATTAGGCTCATCAACCTAAATCAAAGGCAAGACAGATCCAGTTTCCTCAAAGACTCCAAGAGCAGCAACAAGAGCATTGTTTCTCCAACAATTTGCCACCCAAATTGCAAAATCCAGGTTCTTCTTTAATTTCAAGTGCATTATTAGATAAGTCACTTGCACACCATGATGGAAAATTAGAGAACAAATCAGTGCAAATTTATAGGTTTATTTTTCTTACAAATTTCATAATAGTTGATTTTGAAGCTGACAAGGATGTGCCTATTATGTTGGATAGGCCATTCTTAGTTAAAGAGGATGCTATAATTGAATTTAAAACAGGAGAATTAACCATGGGAGTTAATAAGGAAAAGATGACTTTTAATGTCTTGAAGGTCATGGATGAGGATTCTAATAATTGTTCTGCTATTTCTGTTTGGGATCATCTTGTTAATGATCATGTGTTTTTAAATAGAGAAAATACCAACTTAGAAGAAGGCAGCTTCAATCATATAGAGACTAAACCAGACAATCCACTCTTGAAAGATTTGATTCAAAAGAAAATAATCAAATGGTTGGATACAGGACAAATTGTTCTAAATTTGAAGATAAGAATCAAATTATTTCCAAGTAAGGTTAAATGGCTGAAGCACTACTGGACAAGGCATGTGAATAAAGAGAAGATTTTCATTTCTTTACTAGATGCTGGGTGAAATAAAAAAGGAGTTTAATTGATTAGTTAGTTAGTATATGTACTTGTAGATGTTGTAGCTTAGGTTAGTTTAGTGTGTGTAACTGTTGATATGTTTAGTTTTAAATTTATGAGTAATTTTCAACTTGTTGTGGTGTACATGCTACGTAGGAGTCTAATATTTTTTCCACTGTCATATGTTAGTGTTGTCTTCTTAAAACCAATGAGAATTGTTCTGTGAAATAAAAAAAGAGGGA
This sequence comes from Gastrolobium bilobum, assembly GCF_033153095.1. NCBI lineage: Eukaryota > Viridiplantae > Streptophyta > Magnoliopsida > Fabales > Fabaceae > Gastrolobium > Gastrolobium bilobum. The sequence goes on along the minus strand of NW_026896374.1, from coordinate 2,959 downwards.
GTTGACTGACGAGTTAAAATGGTCCAGAATTGCTATGAGTGACTTTGAGAGTGTGCAAATCACTAAGTTTGGGGTAAGTGTGAGCTACCTCTGTTAATTTTTTATTTTATTTTTTTCAGTTCTTGGCCCAGTAAATTGCACGTGCCTTGATAAAAAAATTTGTGCACTAAGTGCTGACTTTTGAAAAAAGGATAGTTTAGCTGAGAGGGTGTCATAAGTTTTGTTAATGTTTGTTCTGTTTACCGTCCATATAAAAATAAATTATATATGTATAATAGAGTGACTATCGTCACACACTGTGTTAGTAATTATATTTTTAATTTAATTTAATTTATTTTATTTTATATTTTATATTTTGTTTTTATCTGAAGGTTAACATAATTATTTTACAGTGAGGTAGAATTTTTGGGTAGGAAGTAGAAGTGTTGAATAGCGGGATCTTTTAACTTGATGAGCCCAAATTTTTTTTTTTTACGGTGAATAAAAGTGCTTGTGCATTGAGTTTCTATCAATTAGGCCCAAATAAAATAAAACACTACAACCATTGAATGAAATAAATTGGGCCATGCTTATTCTACCAGCCCAATTATATTCAATCAATTCTATTTTTACCTAATTTATTAAATTATTTTAAATCTGATAATGTCAGAATTTTTATTATTAATTTTATTTATTTATTTATTTTTCTTCTCTTCCTCAAATCATCTTCTTCTTGACCAATGAGCTGCACACAATTGGATTTTTTTTACTAGTTTCAATCATTAAATTAGCTGAATAGAGATTGCAGAAGCTGATCCCAACCATTAATGCACCTCTGAGAAATTGAACAGCAGGTAGTAAAAAGGGGACTGCTCATAGAGTGGCGATATGACTTATCCTGCTTTAGTCATATCTCATTTACTTTTTATTGACCAAATAAAGGGCTTGCTCTTTTTAAAAATAATTCATTTCCCCTCGTAGTCTCACACAACGCTCAGCAAAGCAATTTTCAGAGCTGGTCTCTTTTTCATCATCGTCTCGCTCAGAACCCTAGTTTATATTTTCCTTTCTCTTCTCTTGCCATCTAATCCCTGTGCACCGAAGCTATTTTCTTGTTTTATAGCTTCGAACTCTACCAGTAAGCTGATCTCCCTCCTCGCCGTTGTTCTGGTCTGAAAACTAGTCAAGCTTGGTTCGCTTATTTCATACTTAATCTCACCGGAGAACCAATCAACTCAACGCGGTCGAAGAACCACCGTCAGGCTTCGTTTTCGTCTTGCCCTCAGTCCACACATTTTGGGGTTCACCACTAGTAGAGTTTGAGCGTGTATCAGGTTTGATTTATGAATTTTATATTTTATTTACTTATTTATTTTTATTTTTTATTTTGCAACCCTCATCTTTCTCTCACCACTACCCTCGCCATACCCATGTATCGTTTGGTGTTCTTGAAATTAGGCTAGGGTTTTGATTTGAGAAGTTGGGGATAGTTAATTTTAATTTATTTTATTTACTTATTTATTTATTCTTTGTTTTTTTTTTTCGCACATTCAAATCCCTTGGTTGTATGTTATTATTGGGTAGCTGAGGCTATTCCATTATGTTGTAGTCCATCTTAAGGAATGTGCATATATTTGTGAAGATATATAAAAAATGCTGTACAATTGATTTTAGAAGAAGTTAAATTTTCCTGTTGTTATCTCTCAGGCTTTGAATCAAAGGACGACCATTTACTATTGGCACATGGAAAATTTTGTGTTCTGCCAATCATATAAAGCAAGGAAAATGGAATTTACAAAAAAAAAAACAAGGAAAATGGACTTTTCTTCAGATGGACTTTCTATAATTTTCCGTCTAGCTTTTATTGGCAATTCTTGGTTTTAATATTATTTGAAATTCTGTACTAGGAGTTTTTTTTTTTTTTTTTTAATGGGTGTGGATAATATGGGTTGAATTGTCTCTGGTCCTCTGTTCAGTTTATTTTACTGAAGTCCAACCTATGGCGTGCTCAATTATTGAAGGTCTATTGGCTATTATATATATGTAACAAATCCTTAATAGATTTCAACTACTGGCTGGAACTAAAATAACATGCTAATTAGAATAATCTTTAATTTAGAATAATTCTCTCAAAAATGGTTGGCACTTCTGTAAGTAATGTTATTGCTTCCCTGTACTAGCCTATATTTTATAATTTTGGGCTTACTATACTGATTCTCAGTTAGTATTTTGTGGGCAATTACTGATATAATTCCTAGAATTACACTGTCATAACACTGTAATTATTTTCTTTGCTGACATTTATGGGTACTCATTTGTTGACAAATTTACCTTTATGTTTCTTTTATTCACTAATTTTTAATCCAGTGTACAATGGCACCAAAAGGAGGACTCATTCTCTAATGACTGAGACTCCTTCTCAGCTGACCATTTCATTGTCACCCAGGTTTTTTATTTATTTATTATAATTTATTTATTTATTTTTTTCAATTTATTGTTTTTATATATATATTTATGTTCTGCTGTGAGGACCCAGCTTGATTTTAAGTTTGGGGTGATTATTTGCTGTAATTGCTGTTACCATTACTTTGCTGATTGGTGCATAAAAATGATAAAAATTTACTCTGTTTTGTATGCTTGATTAGCTGAGTAGTAACTTGGATATGATTTATAACCTTATGTGTTTAACATCATCATTGCTTAAGTATAGCCAGATTTAAATTAAATTAATTCCTAGTCAATTAAGGATCTAACTTAGTTGATCAATATTTATATAAGCTGAAAATCAAATTACATGCCATAAAATTTTTTGTGATCCCTGATTTGTTGATTCACTGATAAACCACTGGATTAACAACCCATGTGAGGTATTTGAACCTAAACACTATATTCCTTTGTGAGTGGTCATTGTGCATTGGTGCTTTGAATACTGCACTATGTTTGGATGACTAATATGCTATTTCTGTGTGATTGGGGCATT